>NW_011494753.1:14816687-14816997 GCF_000754665.1 Bison bison bison | reverse complement strand
ATATGGAAAAACGGACTGGTTCAAAATTGGAAAAGGAGTTTGTCAAGGCTGTATATTGTCACCCTGCTTATTTAACTTATATGCAGAGTACATCATGAGAAACACTGGACTGGAAGAAACACAAGCTGGAATCAAGATTGCCGGGAGAAATATCAATAACCTCAGATATGCAGATGACACCACCCTTATGGCAGAAAGTGAAGATGAACTCAAAAGCCTCTTGATGAAAGTGAAAGTGGAGAGTAAAAAGTTGGCTTAAAGCTCAACATTCAGAAAACGAAGATCATGGCATCCAGTCCCACCACTTCAT
>NW_011494753.1:14793044-14816587 GCF_000754665.1 Bison bison bison | reverse complement strand
CCCACCACTTCATGGGAAATAGATGGGGAAACAGTGGAAACAGTGTCAGACTTTATTTTTCTGGGCTCCAAAATCACCGCAGATGGTGACTGCAGCCATGAAATTAAAAGATGCTTACTCCTTGGAAGGAAAGTTATGCCCAACCTAGATAGCATATTCAAAAGCAGAGACATTACTTTGCCAACAAAGGTTTGTCTAGTCAAGGCTGTGGTTTTTCCTGTGGTCATGTATGGATGTGAGAGTTGGAGTGTGAAGAAGGCTGAGCGCCGAAGAATTGATGCTTTTGAACTGTGGTGTTGGAGAAGACTCTTGAGAGTCCCTTGGACTGCAAGGAGATCCAACCAGTCCATTCTGAAGGAGATGAGCCCTGGGATTTCTTTGGAAGGAATGATGCTAAAGCTGAAACTCCAGTACTTTGGCCACCTCATGCAAAGAGTTGACTCATTGGAAAAGACTCTGATGCTGGGAGGGATTGGGGGCAGGAGGAGAAGGGGACGACAGAGGATGAGATGGCTGGATGGTATCGCTGACTCGATGGACGTGAGTCTGAGTGAACTCTGGGAGTTGGTGATGGACAGGGAGGCCTGGCGTGCTGGGATTCATGGAGTCGCAAAGAGTCGGACACGACTGAGCGACTGATCTGATCTGATCTGATCTGATGGCTGATTCATGTTGATGCATGGCAGAAACCAACACAATATTGTAAAGCAATTATCCTTCAATTAAAAATAATAAGTTAAAAAAGATTGCCAGGACAAATATCAACAATCTCAGATATGCATATGATACCACTCTAATGGCAGAAATTAAGAGGAACTAAAAAGCCTTTGATAGGGTGAAAGAGGAAAGTGAAAAGCTGGCTTCAAACTCACAATAAAAGAAACAAATATCATGCCATCCGGGCTCATCACTTCATGACAAATAGATGGGGAAACAATGAAAACAGTGATAGACTTTATTTTCTTGGGCTCCAAAATCACTGTGAGTGGAGCCTGCATCCTTGTAAGGAAAGTTATGACAAACCTAGGCAGCATATTAAAAAGCAGAGACATCACTTTTCCAACAAAGGTATATATAGTCAAACCTATGGTTTTTCCAGTAGTCATGCATGGATGTGAGAGTTGTAAAGAAAGCTGAGCACTGAGGAATTGCTTTCGAATTGTGGAGCTGGAGGAGACTCTTGAGAGGAGAGATCAAACCAGTCAGCCCTAAAGGAAATCAACCCTGAATATTCATTGGAAGGTCTGATATGGAGCTGAAGCTCCAATACTTTGGCTACCTGATGCAAAGAGCCAACTCATTGGAAAAGACCCTGGTGCTGGGAAAGATTGGGAACAAGAGGATAAAGGGGCGGCAGAGGATGAGATGGCTAGATAGCATCACTGAGTCAATGGCCATGAATTTGAGGAAACTCTAGGAGATAGTGGAGGACAGAGGAGCCTGGCATGCTAAGGTCCATGGGGTCACAAAGAGTCAGACATGACTTAGTGACTGAACAACTTAAAATTTACAATATACTTTCAAAGTCTCACAAGTTTCAAAACTGTGCTCAAGGTGATATCATTTTAAAGGAAACTTTAAAATTCTGAATGCTTTTATTAGTCATTCATTCACTCATTGTTCATTTCACAATTATTTATTCTACAAATATGTATTGTACATCTTCCCAGGTATGAGCCTTATCATAGGCTCTGAGGACCCAGAATTCAACAAGACAAGGATGCCTGCTTTCACAAAGCCTGTTCTTTACTCAGGGGAGACAAAGCTCATCTCTAGAGGTAAAGCCTTTGATGTCCTGTTTAATCAATCTTGATCATTTTGAGCTAATAGCTAGAAAAAAAGAGATTGAACATTTCATTTAGTGAAAAATTAACTCAATATTTTAAAATTTTATGAATAAAAAATTAGCAATGATCTTTACTGGGTGAAAACTAGCCGTAGTTTTGATAGGTACATGTTTTCGCATAATCAGGTTAATTCTCAGAAAACACTGAATGATGGTAATTTAAATTAACAGTATCACTTGCAACTGAATGTAAGGCAAATCAATTAATATCTAAGTATGTGAGGTTGGCTTTCTAGAAACATAGCAAACTGTGCCCAGAAAATATGGTATGCAATATGAGAACATCTATCTAGCAATGAAGGAGATCAGCCCTGGGATTTCTTTGGAAGGAATGATGCTAAAGCTGAAACTCCAGTACTTTGGCCACCTCATGCGAAGAGTTGACTCATTGGAAAAGACTCTGATGCTGGGAGGGATTGGGGGCAGGAGGAGAAGGGGACGACAGAGGATGAGATGGCTGGATGGCATCACTGACTCGATGGACGTGAGTCTGAGTGAACTCCAGGAGTTGGTGATGGACAGGGAGGCCTGGCGTGCTGCGATTCATGGGGTCGCAAAGAGTTGGACACGACTGAGCGACTGATCTGATCTGATCTGATCTGATACACGACATCTAATTTACTGTTTTGACACAACTGCATTTTTTTACCAGGTGCTATTATTCGATCAAATGAAAACTTTAATCACTTATATTTCAGCAACTATCCTTGAAGAGAAATGTGCCTTGGAATTTTCCAGGTTTCTGTTATTCTGCAGAAAGATAGTGTTGCACTCTGCCTGAAGAAGGTGCTCATAGTTTTACTTCTCACCCAGGACTCTTACATTTTCTATTTTAAACACTTCTTTTCCTCCATTTCTGACATCTGAATTCATCATTCACGTCTTTGACATGTTTTCATATTATCATTTAATACCGATGTCAGTACCAAACAGTAATAAGGGTGCAAACATCTGTTGTTTACTCTGAAATGATTAGCTTCCATATATAATAATAAAATTTTATCCTATTGCAATAACATTAAAAAAAAAAAGCCTTGCAAACATTTTGGACTCTGGTGATACCTTTAAAAAGACAATGGAAAATCAGCTATGTGAAGTTTGCCTGCTAGTTGCTTAATCCTAGTACAATCTAGGATAAGTGGGACGTAAGTTCATTCCAGATATTGTTTCCATTAAGGAGAGTCTATTAAATATATGCATAAATGTTGTTGTTTAGCCCCTCAGTCGTGTCCCTGACTCTTTGTGACCCTATGGACTGGTACCCAGTATTCCTGGTACCCAATATAGCTATATATTGCTTGATCTTGAATAAGCAGCCCAAGGTTAGACAAATATGACAAGATACAAATACATCAAGCAGTGTGTTAGATAGACCAAGGGTGAATATTTCTTTCCTTTAAGACCTAATCATCTAATAATCTAGACGTAAACGTATCCTGCCGTGAGAGTACACACAAGTTACAATGGAAAACAGAAAGGGGAAATTAATCAGCTCAAGGGAAGAAATGTCAAGGAAATATTTGGAAGAGGGAATGTGGGGACTAAGTACTGAAAAATGTATACTTACTCACTGATTTACTGATTACCTCAAAAGTAAGAGAGCAATATAACTTTGGGAAATTGGAAAGAGTTTAATATGTCTTGAGTTTAAGATTTTAAGGGTAGAAAATGGTGTTGGAAAAGTAGATGGAAGTTAGAAGAGAATGGATGTAATTTGAAATGTGAAGTATTTTGTTTTTTAACCTGAAAAATGAGAAGCCATTGAAAGATTTTAAGCAGAGGAGTGATACAGTAAGATTTAAATTTGAGAGTGATACTCTATGGTAGCATGATAGAGATGAAATATTGGGAGCACAGGAGATAAGGAACAGAGAGGAGGGTAATAACCTGGAACTGAGGTTTGGGAGTCAGGGATAGCTTAGAGATACTCCCACTCCAGTACTCTTGCCTGGAAAATCCCATGGACGGAGGAGCCTGGTAGGCTGCAGTCCATGAGTTCGCTAAGAGTTGGACACGACTGAGCGACTTCACTTTCACTTTTTGCTTTTGTGCATTGGAGAAGGAAATGGCAACCCACTCCAGTGTTCTTGCCTGGAGAATCCCAGGGACGGGGGAGCCTGGTGGGCTGCCGTCTATGGGGTCGCACAGAGTTGGACACGACTGAAGTGACTTAGCAGTATACTGAAAAAGTAAAGTCACAAAGACTTGATGAAAGACTTAAAGTCTTTGTCTTTACTTTACCCTGTCTTTGAATTAGACACCTTGCCAGACAAGGTGTCTGGATTGGCCCATTGAGGGTATGAAGGTGCGTATTCACTGAGAAAAGTAGTGTATGAGGATAAGGATGTGAACCCCGTTTTGGACAAGGTGTGTTTGGGGAGTCTGGTTGACAAGGATGGAGTCCAATAAGTAGTAAAATATATAGATCTGGAGTTAAGGGCAAGGTCTGCAGTAATGATATATTTGGAATTTTTCATGCTTGTTGACACTATGGGTGTTATAGTGGACACTGGTAATTTTCACACAGACCCCCTGGGATCCCTTATGCATTTTCTGTTTTCTAGCCCACATCTCCACCCCATCTTCCATATGGTCCTTTGTCTCATGGCTTGTACCTCTGGGGTACTGCCCTTAGGAGCTGTGGTTACTTTGTCTGCAGGTTCAGAGAGCTGGAAGCTTCTGGCTGTTTCAGTGCCCAAGGGACAGACCTTAACCAATAATCAAATGATACTAGAGCACATAAGACCAGCTTTCTCACCTCCAGTTGGGGCAAACTGTGAGATGTAATTTGCCGTCAATTGTATCTTTGCTTGCTTTGATCCTGTTTCCTGTTTTGCTTCCCCAGTCCCTTACTGGCTTCCCTAGGAAGCACTTCTTTAATGAATCACTTGGACACAAGTTCTCATTTCAAGTATTCTTTCTGGGTCTGTGTACCTACAACATGTTGTGAATAAGACAACTTAAGTAGAGTGATTAAAATGAAAAAGAAAAATATCCAAGGCAAGAAATCAAGGGAGTACCACCAGTTAAGAGGTAGGCTGTGAGATCTGTTATCTCAAATCCCATGATTATGGGAGGACCACCTTAGGGCTTGAAAACTGTGCTCTTAGAACAGGTGGCTTCCGCACCCCTTGCTCTCTTTCTGACAGGACAAAATTCCTTCTGCTGCCAAATGTGCAGAAAGGAGAGATTGTCTGATGAAGCATCACAATGACACTGTTAGCAAGAATGCTGATGAGCATACCATGACTGTAATCAGGAACTGAGCCCTGAACTATGGCCAAATGGATATTGTGGATGTGATTATTAGGGGAGAATGAAAATATACTATTTCATATATGGGGAGAGGCTGTCAGTTTTCTCCCTTCAGTCTGTTTTGATTATGTGGTGACATCTTTCTATACAAATAAATATAGGCATATATGGTGTGTGCTCAGTTGTGTCTGGACTCTTTGTGACCTTATGAACTGTAGCCTGCCAGGCTCCCCTGTCCATGAGACTCTTTAGGCAAGAATACTGGAGTGGGTTGCCATTTCCTCCTCCAGGGGACTTCCCAACCAGGGAATCGAACTTGCATCTCTTGAGTCTCCTGCATTGTCAGACAGATTCTTAACCACTCACCACTGGGAAAGCCCATTAGGTATATACACTTTTAAATAACTCATTGTATATTATTATGTGTATAAATTATGGTTAAACATATAACTAATCTCTTATTTGGGGTACCTTGGTTTTCTCCATGCCTTTACTATTGTCAGTGATGCCTTTTTTGTTATGAATGATTTGATGAACAATCTAGGACCACATGATCATGATCTTCATGACACAGATAACCACGACGGTGTGATCACTCACCTTGAGCAGGACATCCTAGAAGGCAAAGTCAAATGGGCCTTAGGAAGCATCACTAGAAACAAAGCTAGTGGAGGCGATGGAATTTCAGTGGAGCTATTTCAAACCCTAAAAGATGATGCTGTTAAAGTGCTGTACTCAATATGCCAGAAAATTTGGAAAACTCATCAGTAGCCACAGGACTGGAAAAGGTGAGTTTTCATTCCAGTCCCAAAGAAAGGCAATGCCAAAGAATGCTCAAATGACTGCACAATTGCACTCATCTCATCTCACATGCTAGCAAAGTAATGCTCAAAATTCTCCAAGCCAGGCTTCAACAGTACATGAACTGTGAACTTCTAGATGTTTAAGCTGGATTTAGAAAAGGCAGAGGAACCAGATATCAAATTGCCAACATTCATTGGATCATTGAAAAAGCAAGAGAGTTTCATAAAAATATCTACTTTTGCTTAATTGACTGCGGCAAAGCCTTTGACAGTGTGGAACACAACAAACTGTGGAAAATTCTTAAAGAGATGGGAATACCAGACCACCTGACCTGCATCCTGAGAAATCTGTATGCAGGTCAAGAACAACAATTAGAACTGGAGATGGAACAATAGACTGTTCCAAATTGGGAAAGGAGTACATCAAGACTGTATATTGTCACCCTGTTTATTAAACTTTTATGCAGAGTACATCATGCAAAATGCCAGGCTGGATGAAGCACAAGCTGGAATCAAGATTCCT
Source organism: Bison bison bison (assembly GCF_000754665.1). NCBI lineage: Eukaryota > Metazoa > Chordata > Mammalia > Artiodactyla > Bovidae > Bison > Bison bison. The sequence goes on along the minus strand of NW_011494753.1, from coordinate 14,810,160 downwards.
GGGAGAAATATCAATAACCTCAGATACACAGATGACACCACCCTTATGACAAAAAAATGAAGAAAAACTAAAGAGCCTCTTGATGAAAGTGAAAGAGGTGAGTGAAATTTGGCTTAGAACTCAACATTCAGAAAACTAAGACCATGGCATCTGGTCCCATCACTTCATGGCAAATAGATGGGGAAACAATAGAAACAGTAAGAGACTTTATTTTGGGGGGCTCCAAAATCACTGCAGATGGTGACTGCAGCCATGAAATTAAAAGACGCTTGCTCCTTGGAAGAAAAGCTATGACCAGCTAGACAGCATATTAAAAAGCAGAGCCATTATTTTGCCAACAAAGGTCTGTCTAGTCAAAGCTATGATTTTTCCAGTAATTATGTATGGATGTGAGAGTTGGACTATAAAGAAGCTGAGCAGTGAAGAATTGATGCTTTTGAACTGTGGTGTTGGAGAAGACTCTTGAGAGCCCCTTGGACTGCAAGGAGATCCAACCAGTCCATCCTAAAGGATATCAGTCCTGAATATCCATTGGAAGGACTGATGCTGAAGCTGAAACTCCAATTTGAACACCTGATGCAAAGAACTGACTTATTGGAAAAGACCCTGATGCTGAGAGATTGAAGACAGGAGAAGGGGACGATAGAGGATGAAATAGTTGGATGGCATCACCGACTCGATGGACATGAGTTTGAGCAAGCTCTGGGAGTTGGTGATGGACAGGGAGGCCTGGCGTGCTATAGTCCATGGGGTTGCAAAGAACCAGACACGACTAAGTGACTGAACTGAACTGGGACACAAATCTATTTTTGTTTAGTTGAGCATCTTCTCAGGGAAAATTTCTTCTAGTGTGTTTTTTTTTGTTTGGGTAATTATATGAAAATTTTAAGTTGAATTGGCAAACCATATTCATGTATATAATTTATAACCATTTCCCTCATGATCTGACATTATCTCTATTAAAATCCCCCATTTCCACTTGATAATAGAAGATGCTGTATAGTCAACTTCAGATTTAATCAGTTCAATAAACTAATCTTATACTTAGGTAATACAGAATAAAAATTCAGCCTTGAAGGGGTTTACATTTTCTACCCTGGTTCTATTTCACCCACCACATCCTCTAGGGGGTGAGTTCCAGGTTCAAGAAGCCATATGCAATTGCCACCAGTGTTGGGAAAGGAAGGACAACTTCCTGTTCTGGTTCTGAATTGGTTCTGTGCTGGCATTTTCCCTGGATATCACTTATCAAACCCAGCCACGGTCACAAAGTGTCCATTGTTTCTTCAGTGATGAGTGCTGCTGCTGCTGCTGCTGCTAAGTCATTTCAATCGTGTCCGACTCTGTGTGACCCCATAGATGGCAGCCACCAGGCTCCCCTGTCCCTGGGATTCTCCAGGCAAGAACACTGGAGTGGGGTGCCATTGCCTTCTCCGTCAGTGATGACTAGTTTGCGGTTTTAATGGGAATCTGCTTAGATCTCTGGCTGAAGTGATTTTTCCAAGATGCAGCTGTGTTGTCCTCAGGTTTCTGGTTGGGACAGTAACCAACTCTCATCTTGGCCATAGGACCCCTATACCCTTTTGGGGTCTCTCAGCCAATTTTCTTTCCTTCGCGGCACATGAGAAATTTGGATTTTCTTCCACACAAACAAATGTAGGAAAACTATGAAGTCTAACAGTTTTCCCTTTATAGACTTTTTCCCCTTAATTTTCATAAGTAAAGAGGTAATTCCCTAGGTAATTCTGAAGGGGATGAATTTGAAATTGTAGTTAAGTATTAAAAGAACAGTTGAGAACAGAAAGCAAACTACGAGGAAGAAATGTAAGGTAATACCTAAAAGAGCCATATGTTTCCATAAATTCCTAGTGGAAAAAAACTGGACAAATATGTGAAATTTTCTCCATTGTTGTTCATTCAATGATAGCAAGGCACTGAAGACTTGGAGGAAGTGGAGGGATGTGGGACTGGAAGATGGAGGATCTCTACAAATGGTGGGAGTAAAACAATAAATGAGCTGGAGAGTTGACAGATGTGATCAGCAAAGAAGGTAATGAGTTTTCATAGTTTCAAGGTAGAAAGTTTTTACTGTGACTCTGGGCTTTTGATGGAAATTGAAGGTAGTTAGAATGAAAATTAGACCTGGGGTAAATAAGAAGACAAAAAGTCAGGTTCTAAACTATATAGAAAAGTGATGGGCAGTTCATTAAATGGAAGGAAGTAAAGATACTGTGAGTGACAATAGCAAAGAAAAACAAAGCATGATATCCTAGAGGGCAAAAGCCTGAAAGGAGGAAAGACTTCATGTGATGTAGGAAGATAATGGTCTGGAAGTGAAGACCTGGAAATGTTAATACTAATTAGTCCCTCCATTCTGCTTCCCCAGCTCCAGACATATGAAATATACTTAGAAAGATGAGGAGAGCTGTTCTCAGGGGCAAGCCAGATTTTAGTTAAAGGCAAAGAGGTGAGGGAATTTCATTTGGCAGCTGACTCAGAGCAGAGGGCATCCCTTGTGGCTCAAATGTGAAGAATTTGCTTGCAATGGGAAAGATCCGAGTTCAACCCCTGGGTCAGGAAGATCCCCTGGAGGAAGGGAATGGCAACCCAGTCCAGTACTCTTGCTTGGAGAGTTCCATGGACAGAGGAGCCTGTAGGGTGACAGTCCATGGGTCGCCATGATTGAGTGACTATCACTTTCACTTTCAGAGAGCAGGAAGGGCATAGTGAATAGGAAGTGAAAGGACAGGAAAGAATGAGAGAAAAGTCCGGCTTGCATTTTGGATGATAGGCAAAGCAAACAGGATTGGGAGAGAAACTTAGCTGAATGTTTATGTTTTCAAGAGGACTTATGTACACAACTGCTTGCTGTCATTGGCTGAGGTCTCAGAAGTTATAGGCCTGTCTACTTCCTTTCTGAGGCCTCATTAGCAGAGGGCAACATGGCTTGAGGTTCCAAACAGAATATTGACTGAATACACTTAGAGAATTAAATCCAGGAGGGAGGTGGGCGGGGGGTTCAGGATGGGGAACACGTGTACACCCGTGGCGGATTCATGTTGATGTATGGCAAAATCAATACAATATTGTAAAGTAATTAACCTCCAATTAAAATAAATAAGTTTATATTAAAAAAAAAAAAGAATTAAATCCAGAGTGGGTATGGGGAACAAGCATGGATCACATAAAAGTAGAACTCATATGCGGGATGAAGTGGTTGAAATTCTAATGTAAACCTAGATAAAGTCTAGCCAAAAGTTTTGGAGCTTCTTGTGTTGAATGGTATGATTTGCAAAAATCCTTTTAAAGACATTAAAAGTCACCTTCCCTAAGTAGATGCTAAGAGCAGCCAAAAGAAGCAGTCTGTTTTATCTAGAATCAAGAGTATAAAAGAGGCTGCTGCAAAACTCACAGCTAACTTGACTTACTCTATTCAGATTCTGTCATCCTTAATTCTTGCTTTTTCATTATAACAAAACTGAACCCCAATTCTCATTAGGAAAAGAATTTTAAAACATGGGTGGAGTCATTAAAAGAAAAGAAATGACAGCATGCCTGTTACCTTCTCGCTTTCATCCCTAGTTCTCCAGGAGAGAGGCAGCAGTATCAGGCAAGTATAGGCCCTATTATGCACTGTGGTCCTGTCCTAGGAGGCCATAGCTGAAGACGTCAGACTTGGATCCTGGCTTTGCATGTCTGTTCCGTCTTTAATCACTCAGTTCCTGTTTGGTGTGAGTTAACAGTTCCTTTGGTGGATTTTTTTTTTCTTTCCTCTGAGTCATCTCACTTGATAATGTCAGCCATGGGCTCACTGGCACAAGTTGTATTGTCAATCTGTGATTCTCACTTTGGGCCATTTCTGTTGCTTGTGTCTCTTCTACTTGCAATTTCCCTTTGGTCGCCGTCCCCTATTTTAGGAGAACTCAGTCCACGTGCAGAGAAATATTATAGGTTAATCTCAGCAGGATGTGTGAGAAAGAGACCTTGGAAACAGGATGAAACTTGGAGTGTCATAATTCTATTTGCAGAGACTTGATCCTTGCTTACATGGACCGATCACAGTTGCTGAAAAAAAATAACTCTGTGATATTTTCATGGAATCAGCCATATGGCACCGCCCTACCTGAACCATCATTCTGTTTTCCCTTACAGACACTGAGGAATGCAATATGGACACCCCGTCTGACTGCACAGTATACAAACTCTTTACCTAATGTCGCAGATGGGTTTCGTGTATCTAAAGGGCTGTTTATTAATGTGGATATTTTTTCTCTCGCTTATTTACATATTGCTCAGAAGCCTGCCTACAACATGGAAATGATTTGCATGCATCTCGCTTGTTAGGAGTAAAGCACACTCCTACACAACAGGGCACATCACTTCACAGAGAGCGGCAAGTCATTTTGGGGTCTCCATCTCCATGGTTTGTGGGGGCAGTGTCATAAAAGCACTCTCTACACAAATCACTTTCTTTCATTTATTTGATTTTTTGAGCAAATGTAAAGAGGTTCTTCAATGCTTATAAATAGTAAGGTGTAGTAACTGTAAGGACCCTGGGGAGTTGGAGAAGTGTAGGTCTTGGAATAAGGCTAAGTAAAGACATATTCCTGGATTTACTGCTTACTCCCTGTGCAGCCTTAGAAAATATTTACCCAGTATCAACCCGGTTCCTCATCTACAAAGCAGGAAAAAGAACATATCATATAAATTGTAAGGACTGGACACTATGAATGTACAATTAAAAATGGTGGTAAAAATGGGAGGATTAAAAATAGTATTGTTAAACATTTTTCAGGGATTATTATTATCTATGTTTTCTTAGGACAAGGATATTGAGCTTCCAGGAAGCCAAAATAACTGTCTTTAAGTATTTGCCTTTTCTCCATAAGAATTCTTGAAATGTATATCCCCAGTCCTTATGGAAGTGCCTGGCAAGTAGTAGATGCTCAGTCCATGTTCGTTTAATTAACTATGAAATTGTTTCATTCATATGAAAACATTTAATGTGTCTAAATAGGTATTCATATTTAGGGAGATGAAATCAAAATTTTATGACAATCACTGGACAATTTTCTAGCATGAAGAGGTATCAAATATGAAAAGAGATGCAGATTTTTTTTTCACTCTTTGTCTCAAACTCCTTTGGTTTAGAAATGGAAACCTGACACAAAAGAGTAGGAACATCACTCCCTGAATTTCTTCACTTTAATATGCTGCCTTCCTTTAATAGAATGTTAACCTGCCAGAGAACAGGAATATGGCCTGTTTTATTTTCTGCTAAAATCTGCTTGTTGTCCAAAATAGCATATTGAACACAGTAGTTGCTCTATAGTTATTGAATAGATTTCTGTCTCTTTGTAATTTTAATATGTGGAGAAAATTTTGTAATAACACATCTTTCTTCCTTTTTACTCCTATAATTCTGAAGCCCAGTCTGTATAGTCAGGATTTTTATTGCTTATCCATGATATTTTATTTAGCATATTAATCTGAAAGTGAATTACTTAGATAAAAAGCACTTCAAAGGCTCATGAATAGTATTTCCAAATTCTGTCCTGGAACAATTATCCCAAATTATTTTTTTCAAGTTGTATTTTATCAGAGTATAGTTGATTTACAATGTTGAGTTCGTTTCAGGTTTACAGCCAGCTCAGTCACTCAGTCATGTCTGACTCTGTGACCCATGGACTGCAGCACGCCAGGCTTCCCTGTCCATCACCAAGTGCCTGCTCAAACTCCTGTCCATTGAGTTGGTAATGCCATCCAACCATCTCATCCTCTGTCATCCCCTTCTCCTCCTGCCTTCAATCCTTCCCAGCATCAGGGTCTTTTCCAGTGAATCAGTTCTTTGTATCAGGTGGCCAAACTATTGGACCTTCAGCATCACTCCTTCCAATGAATATTCAGGACTGATTTCCTTTAGGATTGATGGGTTTGATCTCCTTGCAGTCCAAGGAATTCAAAGAGATTCAGATTCTTTCCTTATATGGGTTATCACAAAATATTGAGTAGAGTTCCCTATGCTATACAGTAGGTCCTTGTTGGTTATCTCTCTTGTATATAGTAGTGTGTGTGTGTGTGTGTGTGTGTGTGTTCATCCCAGGCTTCTGATTTATTTCTCCTAACTGCATTTCTCCTTTGGTAACCATAAGTTTCAGTATCTTTTTGTCTGTTTCTGTTTTATAAGTAAGTTTATTTGTTTCTTTTAAAAAAATTAGATTCATTTAGTTTGATAATCTTTAGGTCCATCCATGTTGTTCTGAATGGCATTTTTTCATTTTTATATCTGAAGACTATTCCATTGTATATGTGTGCCTCTTCTTTATCCATTTCTCTGTTGATGGACATTTAGGTTGTGTCCATGTCTTGGATGTTGTAAATAGTGTTGCAGTGAACCTTGGGGTAGGATTTTTTAAATTCCAATATTTATTTTTATTTTTGACAAAAAATTTCTTCTTTTACTATTAATTTCTGCTTCTGTCACTTGGTTAAATGGTTATCAAAATAATTTACCCCTCATATGTAACTTTGTTTCAGTCAGAATTCTTAAATGTGGCTATCCACACCAATCAAATTAATGTTTCTTTTTTGTTTAGTCTGTATAGACTCAGTCATGATTTTCAGGTTTTTTTTTTTTTGGAGGTGGGGGGAGGAGGAACAGAACTTAGCAAGCACAGCAAGCTTTGTGGGACAAAATGTATATTAATTATTTTCTCAGAACTTAATTTTTTTTTCTATCTGAAAATATTTCCATACGGATGACGGATCAGAGTCACATTTTCCTGCTATCTTATGTCACATGGAAATACTTGATTTGCAAGCTGGAGCACAACGATCTGACCATGGAACTGTCAACGGCATAACCAGCTACACCTTATGCCCCGATCCTCTAATTTGCACATTTTTTTCTGATGTGTTTAGAAAGTGTACCGTCTGAACCCTTCAATTCATGTTCATTTAAGAGTTAATGAAGATGTAAAATATACCAAGTCTAATAGGAGCTGAATGAGAACCAGTAAGCCAAACCATTGATTCTTTTTTTTTTTCTTATATTTTCATGAACTATTTGCCCATAAGCTGAGAACATGATGCACCAACCAAATAATTTAGTATTTTAGAATTCTTGCATAAAGACAAACCACAGGAATCATGAAATTAACAGTAAGTTATTACCAATCTAATTCTCATACCCTCACATGTAAACTTTGTTCCCCAAATGTCCTTTAAAGCCCAGAAATAGCTTTCAGAATCATGCGATGCACTCAGTTATCATGTCTCGTTAGTGATTTTCAGAATGTAGCTGTTCCAGTCTTTCCTTAACTTTCGTGAACTTGATACTTTTCAAAGTAATGAGGTTCAAGGCAGCACACTTCAAAATATGCTCTTTGGCATATTGATTATTTTGAATTAAAGTTACTTAAGGAGAGATCTCCTGGAGGAGGGCATAGCAACCCACTCCAGTATTCTTGCCTGGAGAATCCTATGGACAGGGGAGCCTGGCAGGCTACAGTCAAACAGTTGGACACAACTGAAGCAACTCAGCATGTACCCATGCAAGAAAACACTGATGCAAGAATACTCTGACCCTCTTTTGTCCCCCTTGAAGCAGGAAATTAATCTCTCATGTGAAAGGAACCCTCTCTGTACCAGGAGGTAGCAAGACCATTGATTCTTTCCAAAGCCAATTAATATCTTCCATTGGAACTAGAGTAAGGATCGGCATCATTGAGTTTCTTGCACTTCTTATAGTAAATGTTCTGATAAGTGTAACTGTCCACAAAATGAGATATCACGCACACTGGGAGGAACTTAGCAGTGAAGGAGAAAGGCAGATTCTAGGTCCCCCAGCTTGTTATTTGGTTGCATGACCTTGGGAAAGCCGTTTAAACAGTAGACCAAACTGATTCCTCATAGAACATAAGAATGGTTTCAATAAGATAATTTTGAAATCCTTTATATCTCTAAAATTTTCATGGTCTGTATACTAGGTAGGTCAATCATAAATTATTAAAAAATTGATATACAGTTGTATGAGATAAAGCAGACATTTCTATCACAATAAGCACTTTAAATAATAGCAAAGATCCTTAACCTTGCTTACATTTACATGAAAAAATCCCATGCCAGTGACAGCCCCTGTCCTTGAGGGTATCATTCATCAGCAATGCACTTTGAAACATCTGAGGGGTTCAAAGGATCACTCAGAATTTGTCTCTTACAAGTTGAAGAAAAATGAATTTTGTCAAAAATACAATCCAAGGTCTGTGTTAGGGTGCTCTGGAAAATTTTAAACAATAAAAGGACCAGCAATAGCAAATATAACACTAATTTTTGGATCATGACAGAGCTTAGGCATGTGTGTATGGCTTATCTCTATATTCTAACATGTTGACAACAGAGCAATAATGATGTTTAATTCAAACAATCTTTTTATGGCAGGCAGTATGTGAGAAATATTTTTGATATATTCATCATGTTTTTGTGTTCCAGGATCATCTTGCAAAAGCAGGCTTGAATCCTTCCTAAACACGTGGTCCTTCGATTTGAACTGATAGAATATTATGACTTCCTTTGTCTTCTGTTTTGTGATTTTGCCAGTAGTTGAAACAAGGAGAACAATAGAGTGTACATGAATAGAATTGAGCATTGCAGAAGGTGTAAAGATACTGAAAGCTGACAAAAATGGAACACTAATGAACCAAAAAGAAAATTGGTTTAATTTCTTGAATTAGGGATTTCTATATCTACATCTCTGCATCTTTTGCTTTCCTTTATAAAAGGATGAATAATTTATTCAAAGGGAATTAATTCTTCTGTGAACTGCTATAGACAATTTATTTCAACCTAAATGGAATCTATGGACTATACGTAAAAGAAAAAGATAAAATGATACTGATCTTTGTGGGGGAGAGGCCTCATATAAAAAAAGTGGGACCTCAAAGACGTGTGTTTAAATTGTTTATTGATTTATTTATACACACTTTCTAGGTCTCATGTGATTTTGCTCTAATTCTTATCATTAGCAACCTCTAGCAGAAAGTCAATTGCTACATCAAAATGGTCTTTCATAGCATAGAAGCAGTTTGCTCTAGGAACCCAGGCACTATAGTTTATGTGGACTTTGTTTGTTTTAGAAGCCTTTCTCCCAAAACCTTTGTTTATCTTTCTTCAACTTCCAAGTTGCCTCTGTTCTGTCAACTGGGAATGTATTACCTCTCCCTTGACCCCTCTATGCTGAATTTCCTCAAATGATGGACTCCTTTCTCTATAATTAATACTCCAAATTCTTCTCCCTCCATCACTCTATTAGTTTGGATATATTTTTGATTTGTTGTGTTTTGTGTCTTTTTAAAAATTTTATTTCATATTAGAGCATAGCTGATTAACAATGTGTCAGTTTCAGATGTATAGCCAAGTGACTCAGTTATACATATACACTCTTCTTTTTCAAATTCTTTTCCCATTTAGGTTATTCAGAATACTGAGCAGAGTTCACTGTGCTATATAGTAGGTCCTTGTTGGTTATCTGTTTTCAAGATAGTAGTTTGCACATGTCAGAATAGGTTTAGCTCTAGTGTACTTTTTAATGCAAAGAGATCTCTTAATTGACGGGTTTACCTGACTTCCACCCTCACTCCCTGTGTATTCTTGACCTTAAACTTCTTATCCTGGCAACAAAAGCCCTTATTTGGTTACTTTGAATTTTCATGTTTGTTGGAAAATAGTTCACTTCTTTCCAAAAAGAAAGTATTTTGAAAGCGTATTTATTTATTTATGGCTGCACTGGGTCTCTGTTGCTGCACACACGGTTTCGCTAGTTGTGGACAGTGGGGACTACTCTCTGCTGCAGAGCACGGGGCTCTACAGCTGGGGCTTCAGCAGTTCGTGGCTTGTGGGCTCAGCAGTTGCTCAGCTGTTGTGGTGCACAGACTTGAGTTTCCCCACAGCATGTGGGATACTCCAAGGCCAGGGATCAAACCCATGTCCTTTGCGTTGGCAGGCAGATTCTTAACCACTGAATCACCAGAGAAGTCCCTCCCGAAAAGACATATTTTGAAGGGAAAACGTTTTGCTTTTTCCTAGTCTACATGGCCCTTTGATTTGTACTTAGGTATTACTTCTGCCATTACACTAGATCCCCAGTCCTAGGTAAGAGGACTTTAGTCGCTCTCTCCTGGGCACAGTGGGTCAACAGACTTCACCTCCCAGAGGGAATGATGCCTCCCCTTCTCCTCTGTGCAGGATCCAGAGGAGGTAAGTGCACTCAGAATTGCAGTCCCAGTTTCTGCTTCTGCTTTTTCCACTCCAGCTGCACCTTTTCTCCCCTAGTGTGCCTCCAGGTCTCTCTCCCTGTGATACAGGAATGACAGCCATGTGCTCATGTGCTATGTTTCACAGTGTCTCAGAGGCCTCTGGGAATAGTTTCTAGCTGCCTCCACTTCTTTCCATCCAGCAAGGAAATACCTTCCCTTCTAGTGTCCAGATTGTTAGTGGTGGTGGTCCCAGTGAGACCAGGTCCTAAGTGACACTGACTTTTCAGCTTTGCTGAACGAAAGCTCTGTTCCTGGGATTCCATCTTCTGAATAGGGCTCTTGATTCGCTTGGCAAAGCCAGTTTTGAACCTTATTCTTGATGCTTTGCTTAGGAATTCTCTTAGGATACTATTTGTTTCTCTCTGTAGTCTGGCTTCTATTTTCACTCTCTCTTAGTCTATAAGACATATTAGTATATGTTTGGACTCCTATTGAAGACTGGGTTCAAGTTCTTCCCCACGGTGTTCAGGCGTGGCATACAAATCAGAGGATGTGGCTGTTGACCTCTGCTTAAGTTTCTGTAAGCAGATAAGGAGGCTTTGTCTTACCAGTGTCAGCTCTCGCCCAAATAAATCACGTTACACCACATTTCTTCATTTGGTCAGACTAATTTATTTATTCAGAGTACAAGAAGGAGAAAGATCTCTCTTTTCACTGCTAGTCTAAATATTACATTAACTCAGCTGCCTGCTTTGTTATTGGCTTGGGGAGAGGGAATGCCAGGACATATGGGGGTTATTAAGACTCCATTTTTTTTTTTACACACTATTAGTTGCACATTCTAGACCAACAGATAAGGATGGAGTGAGTGGAACCCTTCTGTATGGCTAGAGTCGGATGAATGAAAAATGGGAAGAAACTTAATGCTAAATGAGCATGAATTTACAGAGAAAGAGGACCCACAGATTTTGTAAGCAGAGTAGAATTTTGTGACACTGAAAATTAAAGACAGAGCTAAGAAATCCAGAAAGGAACTGTAAGATAAAGAAATGATTTTGTGTCAGGAAGTGGGTCCTGAGGAAGAAAAGAGTAAGGTCTTAGTCACTGGGAAGGGATCTCAGATATTTGAGTAAAATGAGGGATTTCAGAGCAGAAAGTATGTATATAAAGTCTTCTGTGAATATGACAAAAGTTTTCTTATTTAACTCCTACAAAATGTCTGGAAATTAATACTTTATAAAATTTCTGTGTGATATGAAAAGTGTTCATTTTAAATAATCTTTCATGAGTTTAGAAACTTTCTTTTATACCCTATAATTAAATGTTGGTAAGTATGGTTAGGAGGTAATAGTGACAGTTCCCAACTAAGAATATGAAATTCCAAGATTGTAATTTACTTAACCAAAGGATACCAAGTACAGAATGCATTTCTTTAAAAATAGATTCTTTCCTTTAGACTACAAATCTAGAAAGGTTATCATATATATGTGTTGCCAAGGAACAGTGTCATTAGTAAATAAAAATTCTTAGGTCAATATCAGTAGAATGATGCTGTTGTAGAACCATCTTTAGGTAATTCTCCAGTGGTTAAAACTCTGTGCTTTCACTGCCAAGAGGCCAGGTTCAATCCTTGGTCTGGGAACTAAGACCCCACAAGCCATGCAGTGTGGCCAAAACCAAACCAAAACAACAAAAATGTCCTTAATTAGTGAGTTACCTTCATGAAACTTGTTCAGAACACAAAGTCTTGAGTGCTCATGAATGTCTATGGAGTTTGTCTCTGATTTTTATCCTGGTATGATTTCACTGGTGTTTCAAACTGAGGATACAGTGGTGGGATAACTGCTAAAACTGTTATAAAATTGATGTAGGCATTTTCATTCCCTGGTAGGCTGCATCTTAGTGCTTCTATGATATGAAAGCCCCCACATCACAATGATGAGGAAACCAAAACTATATCCTGTTTATCTTCCACCTCAGAGTGTACATAAGGTATTATACTTAGAATGTGCTAGTTTTGCTTGTATATTCAGTGGATCCAACTAATAGAACTTTAAGGTCATTTCCAGATCTGATTGTATGAGTCTTAATATGATTCTCAGTTAATTCAAGGTGGAAAGATTTAGATCTTAAAATGTTGACTCTTCCCAGTCTGTGTCATTGTTTTTCAGTCGCTAAGTTGTGTCCAACTCTTTTCAACTCCATGGACTGTAGTATGCCAGGCTCCTCTGTCCTCCACTATCTCCTGGAGTTTGCTCTTATTCATATCTATTGAGTCTATGATTCTGTACAACCGTCTCATCCTGTCGCCTCTCTCTCCACCTGCCCTTAATCTTTCCCAGCCTCAGTCTTTTCCAGTGAGTTGGCTTTTCGCATCAGGTGGCCAAAGTACTGGAGCTTCAGCTTTAGTATCAGTCCTTCCAATGAATATTCAGGGTTGATTTCCTTTGACATTGACTGGTTGGATCTCCTTACAGTCCAAACGACTCTCAGGAGTCTTCTTCAGCATCATCCTGTATAATTATTCATTTTAAGTCATTTAATTATTTTATACTTTAGTGCTTATTAATTTTTAATTTGGTATTTTAGAGTTATTGCTAGGATAGGAAAGCTAATATTGTTCAACATTGCCAAATCTAATATTTATGGGAGAGTTTTCTGTTGACAGTCTCATATTTTCTAGATAGACATAATAGCATATCTCATGTATTTGACATCTAGAGTGGATCTTTTTTTATCACTCTGTTCTCTATATGACAAAATTATTTTCAGTAATAATCATGAAAGGAAACAAGTAATAATAGCAGCTAGGATACAAATGCAGACAGATTAGAAATTTTTAAATTTAATTGAATATTTATATACATGGTAGCTAAAGTTAATATTAAAAAGAATACAAGTATTAAAGTACATAAAAGGAAAAAAACTGTGGTTAATACTTTTAAATTAATGTATTTTTTGAAAAGAGGGGGAGTTATATACTCAGTAATAATAATGTTACTTTTTTATTTTCAAGCCTTAACTTCTGCAAATTTGTCAATTAAACTTTGGAAAAATTAATCTTGGTTGTTCATGTTTAACAGTATAGCTAGGTTTGTTAATCCATCCTTGCTCATAGTGGATAGAATATTTCTATTAGATTTAATTTTAGAGTTTTTTTTCCAAGAAGTAGCAGATAGACAAATAGGAAATGTCTTAAACATAAAGATAAAAATTTCAGTGATTCATAAAGATCCTATTTCTTAATACAGTCCAGAAACTGTAATACTGTCCATATGCATGTTTATTTGTTATCAATTCTATCAGCTCCCAAATACCATTGCAAGCTAAAAACTTCCATTTAAATATCTTCATCAGAAAGTCATAATAAATTTCTATTACATTTTATTGAAAGAAGTATTTGTTTTCCTGCTAAAATCAGAGGAAATAGTTGAATAGTAAGAAAATATTAAGAAATATTATTTCTCACTGAATAGTAAGAAATTCAGTAAGTTTCTGAATTTCTGAATAGTAAGAAAACATTGGTGTTGCTTGATCCATTGCTTTAGAATGTATCTGGTTCTTGGGGGAAATGATTGAGGCATTCAAGCCCAGTATCTTTTATCTTTCTCCTGGCATTTCAGACAATGGCAGACCTGAAGTAAATCTAGTTTAATTTCTTCATCTTTATAATCACCTTGACATCAATTTTTGGTTTTAAACTTACTGTTTCAAGGCAGGAATATGTAGTGCCATAGGGGTACAAGACACAAACAATGCCTGAAGCAATCTTGAATAATCCTAAACTCTTAGGAACTTTCTCTCAATACAACTTCATGTAACTTAGCCCTAGGTCAGAGCTGACTGTATAACTAGGAATTTTCCATAGTAGCTTCCAGATATATTACAAGTTATTAAAGGAAAAATAATAAAATATGCTAATTTGTCTGCCTATATATATGTGTGTGTGTGTGTGTGTGTGTGTGTGAAGTAATGCACACACACACATACACATGTATGCACACATTAACAAACAATAGTCACTGAGGCTGGAGTTTTAGTTCTTGTTCGTGCTCCTCCTCAGTCTCTCAGTCGTGTCCAAGTCTATGACCCCATAAACTACAGCCTGCCAGGCTCCTCTTCCTTGGGATTTTCCAAACAAGAATACTAGAGTGGGTTGACATTTCCTCACCCAGGGAAACTTCCTGACCCAGAGATCGAGCCTGCACCTCCTGCATCTCCTGCATTGCAGGTGGGTTCTTTACCCCTGAGCCATCAAGGAAGTTTTAGATCTTAGACCAGCAATATCATTTTTCCAGAGAGAAGTATCTTATTATTGACATTGTTTAGAGTTATTGCCACATGATGGTAGTAAAAGCAGAGTGTAGTAGCTGATTTTGCTACCATTTTAGAATTCTCCATAGACAACACATACCTCCTTATACGTGAAGGTGACCATTCCTATCTTTGCACTGTACCAGTGACAATGAACATTCTTGACTAGTTTCCGACTGAAATGAAATTGACTTTGACTTTTCCATTGGGTTTAAGTTTTTGATAGTTATTTTGTAAATAACCCATAACCAAGGAATATTCCATTTCTAATTTATTAATTTTCAAATCAGAAGTGAGTGCTAAGTTTGATGAAATAACTTTATCTATTTTGATGAGTATATGGTTTTTATTTTCCAACTTGTAAATACTACATTCATAGTTTTCCAGAGATTGAAGTATTCTTGAATTTTGTGATAAAACTTACTTTGTAATGTATTGTTCTTTTATGTAGTGCTTTTGTAATTTGCTAATACTTTGTTGATAAACATTTGTAAAAGTATAGGCTGGAAGGTTGTCTTTTTTATGTTAACCTGTTTTATTTTTGATGTTAAGGTCACAACATCTCATTGAATGAGTTTGGAAGGTTTACATATTTTTCGGTATTCTGGAAGATATCACACAACACAGTAATAATCTGTTCCTTGCAGGCTTGGTTCTCTTTTTTAAGGTTTTTAAGGTAGTTTTTGTATTTTGTTATGTTCTGTCAGCCACTCCCAGAATTGTTTGTAATATTGTGAAAGGATTACATCTTGACTAAAACATAAATGTGCTATCTTCTTCAGTCTCTCTCAGAAACATTACTTAAATTATTTTAGAGTTACCTGTTTTTTCCTTCTAACAGCCCTGTTTCACTTGGTGTGGGGTTTAGCTCTTTTCTGTGTTGACTGTGTTGACTTTAGTTTCTCTCTTGCTGGTGGTTTTCCTCAAATATCTGCCAATTCTTGGTTATCTCTTTTCATGTGTAAATGAGGTTCTAGGTTGAACAGTATTGGTATCTGAAATAGAGTTTCAAGATATCTGCAGACAGCCAAAAGTTGCTAATGGAAATTGAAAGCCCTTCTCATCACTTCACACTTTTCACTCTCTAGCCATGAGAGCAAACAGGCTCTTGGACAGTTATAGGGAAGATTAGAGTGGATAAAAAATGATCCTGTGGATGAGTTCTTCTCCAGTCAGGCCCTAGGTCCTTTATGCAAATAAATCATTGACGGGTCTATCAGGGATGTTCGCAGGCACAAAAATTTTTCTCAGTCATAGAGTGCCATCGGTTTGGAATCAGACAAAAGGATAAATAATGAATACATAGGAGTGAATAATAATGTTCTGTTCTAAAAATCTCGGACCTGGTTTGTGAACAGAGATGTTTATTTGCTATTATCTTTTAAAATGTACATAAAAATTGACACATATTATGTAGGAAACATTTAAAAAATAAAAATGAAGAAAGGCTAAATGAACAAAATAAATGCAAGAAATTCCAGAATCTCTTCTGAACCAAGAATTAAGTTTTGAAATTACATGTGTACAGACTAAGACTCTACAGATAAATTTATATAATAATGTTTAATTTGCATGGCATAACCTGATCATTCAGTTAAATTATTATTTTTTTTTTTTTAAATTCCTTTATTTCTCATGTGTTCCCCATCCTGAACCCTCCTCCCTCCTCCCTCCCCATACCATCCCTCTGGGTCGTCCCAGTGCACCAGCCCCAAGCATCCAGCATCGTGCATTGAACCTGGACTGGCATCTCGTTTCATACATGACATTTCACATGTTTCAATGCCATTCTCCCAAATCTTCCCACCCTCTCCCTCTCCCACAGAGTCCATAAGCCTGTTCTATACATCAGTGTCTCTTTTGCTGTCTCGTATACAGGGTTATCGTTACCATCTTTCTAAATTCCATATATATGCGTTAGTATACTGTATTGGTGTTTTTCCTTCTGGCTTACTTCACTCTGTATAATAGGCTCCAGTTTCATCCACCTCATTAGAACTGATTCAAATGTATTCTTTTTAATGGCTGAGTAATACTCCATTGTGTATATGTACCACTGCTTTCTTATCCATTCATCTGCTGATGGACATCTAGGTTGCTTCCATGTCCTGGCTATTATAAACAGTGCTGCGATGAACATTGGGGTACACGTGTCTCTTTCCCTTCTGGTTTCCTCAGTGTGTATGCCCAGCAGTGGGATTGCTGGATCATAAGGCAGTTCTATTTCCAGTTTTTTTAAGGAATCTCCACACTGTTCTCCATAGTGGCTGTACTAGTTTGCATTCCCACCAACAGTGTAAGAGGGTTCCCTTTTCTCCACACCCTCTCCAGCATTTATTATTTGTAGACTTTTGGATCGCAGCCATTCTGACTGGTGTGAAATGGTATCTCATAGTGGTTTTGATTTGCATTTCTCTGATAATGAGTGATGTTGAGCATCTTTTCATGTGTTTGTTAGCCATCTGTATGTCTTCTTTGGAGAAATGTCTATTTAGATCTTTGGCCCATTTTTTGATTGGGTCATTTATTTTTCTGGAGTTGAGCTGTAG
>NW_011494753.1:14792570-14792944 GCF_000754665.1 Bison bison bison | reverse complement strand
TAAGTTTAATTAGGTCCCATTTGTTTATTTTTGCTTTTATTTCCAATATTCTGGGAGGTGGGTCATAGAGGATCCTGCTGTGATGTCTTATTCTTCACAGAGCTAGAACAAATAATTTCACAATTTGTATGGAAATACAAAAAACCTCGAATAGCCAAAGCGATCTTGAGAAAGAAAAATGGAACTAGAGGAATCAACCTACCTGACTTCAGGCTCCACTACAAAGCACAGTTATCAAGACAGTATGGTACTGGCACAAAGACAGAAATATAGATCAATGGAACAAAATAGAAAGCCCAGAGATAAATCCACGCGCATATGGACACCTTATCTTTGACAAAGGAGGCAAGAATATACAATGGATTAAAGACAAT
>NW_011494753.1:14777535-14792470 GCF_000754665.1 Bison bison bison | reverse complement strand
CCTTATCTTCGACAAAGGAGGCAAGAATATACAATGGATTAAAGACAATCTCTTTAACAAGTGGTGCTGGGAAATCTGGTCAACCACTTGTAAAAGAATGAAATTAGAACACTTTCTAACACCATATACAAAAATAAACTCAAAATGGATTAAAGATCTCAACGTAAGACCAGAAACTATAAAACTCCTAGAGGAGAACATAGGCAAAACACTCTCTGACATACATTCAGTTAAATTCTACTTATTTTTCATATTGTTGTTATTGTGGTTTAATTGCTAAGTCCTGTCTGACTCTTTGCCACCCCGTGGACTGTAGCTAACCAGCTCCTCTGGTCCATGGAATTTTCCAGGCGAGAATACTGGAATGTCTTGCCATTTCCTCCTCCAGGGATCTTCAACATGTATTAAAGCAACAGATTCTTTATGTTCCATCTTGACCAATACCTTTAAAGGATCTGAACTCAGAAGGTAGTAAAAGAGTCAACACAGTCAGTATTTTTCAGTATGGGAGAGAGGCATAGCCATCAACATTCTTGTTGAGTGGGATGGGGGCAGGAAAAAGGAGAAGACCTGAGGGTCCCAGGGAAGGAAACTGGGACAGCCTATGAATTCCATCTCTGGAAAGATCCTTGCATCCCTAAAGTTATTGCCTTGGTTCACTTTCACTTTCTCTGTCTAGTTTATCAGTATTGTTTTCTGATCATTCTCTTGACTAAAGTCAGCACTCTGCTCCAATATATCCTTCATGTTATCTTTCTAAAACACACACTTGAGTAGTCACTGTCTTCTTAAAAACTGTCAGTGACTCCCTGTTATTATAGAATAAAGTTCAAATTCCTTGGAGTGATTCAAAGCCATTCTATCTCTCTCATCCTGTCTTTATTGCATATGTATTGGTGTTCACTTTTCAGTTTCATCCATTGGAGAAGGAAATAGCAATCCACTCCAGTATTCTTGCCTGGAGAATCCCAGGGACGGGGGAGCCTGGTGGGCTGCCGTCCACGGGGTCCCACAGAGTCGGACACGACTGAAGCGACTTAGCAGCAGCAGCAGCATTGGTGTTTGGGAATTCATGCTCTGGACTGCCTGGCTTCAATTCTTAACTCTACCACTTACCTGTTGCATGACTTAGAATGAGATACCAAGCCTTTCTTTTTCTCTATCTCAGTTTCCTCTTCTAAAACAATGGTAATCTTAGCTTCCCATGGAATTATTGTAAAGGGCAAAGGAATGAATACATGGCAGGTACTTGGAGTAGTATACGGTAACCATTCAGTAAATGTTAGTAATTATTTTTTAACAATTTAATTACTTTCTTCATTCATTTTTGGATTTGCTGGGTCTTTGTTGCTGTGCATGGGCTTTCTTTAGTTCTGGTAATTTCGGGCTCCTCTTTAATTGTGGTGCTGGGGCTTCTCATTGTAGATAACCTCTCTTGCTGCAGAGCATGGGCTCTATGGCGTGTGGACTCGGTTGTGGAGTGTGGGCTCAGTAATTGTAGTGCTCAGGGTTAATTGCTCTGCAACATGTGGAATCTTTCCAGATTACGGATCAAACCCATGTTCCCTGCATTGGCAGGTGGATTTTTAAGCTCTGTACCACCAGGAAAGTCCAAAATGTTAGTAATTATTATTAACATCCTACTATAGCAATCTGTACTGTGTAATGGACTACTATATTCAAGTAGTTATAGTTCGCATAAAGTTCTAGGTAGGCTGTATACATGTGGCTGATTGACATTATTGTATGGCAGAAACTGACACAACATTGTACATCTCCAATAAAATACTCCAATTAAAAAAAAAAAGTGCTAGGTAGTCACTCTCCATCCTCCCAGTGCTGCAGTTTTGCTTATTCTATCTTGTAAGTTGTGAATTTAAATATTACTAGGCATCTGGTAAAGCAGGGATGGAAATTGTGTGAACTGGAAAGCATATGCCCTTTCCTTGCAAAGGCATACAAGTTAAAATTTTTATATTTTAATACTGTGCTGACCAAAGGAATTATATCTGTGTTTCTTACTCTACTTTTATAGAAAATTACAGCCTCTCACTCAAGGCCAACAGCAATATTACTCCTTCCATTGACTTTTTGGATTTCCTTCCTCCTTTGTATTCCCATAGTGCCAACTGTATTCATATTCCCATTGTAATGTTTAGCTTACTATAATTTAGCTACCTACATAATTGTCTTCCCACTTAATTATTTTAGATCTCTGAAAGCAAGCAAAATAGCTTGTCTAGTTTTGCTTTTCCAATATCCAGCCAGTGCTTATCACATTTTTTGAATGAATGTGATAGTTCTAGGCTTCCCAAGTGACTCAGTGGTAAAGAATCCACCTGCCCATGCAGGAGACACAGGAAATGCATGTTTGATTCCTGGGTCAGAAAGATCCCCCGGAGGAAGAAGTGGCAACCCACTCCAATATTATTGCCTAAAAATTCCCATGGAAAGAAGAGCCTGGTGGGCTATAGTCTATGGGTCACAAAAGTTGAACATGACTGAATGAGCATACAAGATAGTTTCTGGATATCTGCAAATATGGAAAACTAATATGAGTAGTGATAAAAAATTGAGAGGCCAAACTGGTGGGGTAGTAAATCCAAACCTAAACTGCTTTTCATGTTTGTATTGATTCTGACTAGAATCTCACTTACGGATTGTCCCCCCTCTACCATCTTTGGTCAAAGGTTATTAATGACACCACTTTTAAGCCTGTGCTTATTCAACAAAGCAAGCAATTAATAGGTGATTTGATAAAGTAATAGATTTATTTCCCAATGGAGGTTGGCTGGTTTTTACATAAAAATTACTGCTGGTGCTGCTAAGTCGCTTCAGTCGTGTCTGACTCTGTGCGACCCCACAGATGGCAGCCCACCAGGCCCCCCCGTCCCTGGGATTCTCCAGGCAAGATCACTGGAGTGGGTTGCCATTTCCTCCTCCAATGCATGAAAGTGAAAAGTGAAAGTGAAGTCGCTCAGTCGTGTCCAACTCCTAGCGACCCCATGGACTGCAGCCTACCAGGCTCCTCTGTCCATGTGATTTTCCAGGCAAGAGTACTGGAGTGGGGTGCCATTGTAATCATCAAAGTCATTGATAGAAAATACTCAATAAAACATTTGTTATTTTTCAGATGTGTTTTCTTCTCTATTTCATGAAGATAGTTTTGTAAAGCAAAATGGCTGAAATGTCAGTAGTTTATCCAATGGAAGTATTTCTGTATTTATGTACAACAAACAAATAGCAAACAAACAAATAGCAAACAAACTCTCCTCCCCACAAACACATAAGAAAACAAAACAAACAAAACCAACAAACGCCAACACCATCAATGGGAAGGGACATGGCAAGCATCTGGGGTTTGTGGCAACATTTGCTGGATTGTGCAGGCTCCATCACCAGCTCAGGAGTTCACAGAAGCAGTTCTTACCTCCCCACTGCCCAGTTCCTTTGACTCACCAGTAGATCTGCAGGGAACTCTCACTTGTCTCTGGGTATATTAATCAGCTTTGGCTGCCAGAGCAAATTAGCATAACCTAGGAGGCTTTAGCAACAGAAAATCATTTTCTCACAGTCTGAGCACTGGGAAGCTCATGATCAAGGTGTGGCAGTGTTCAATGCCTGGTAAAGGCTCCCTTTCTGACTTGTGGATGGTGGCCATTGACCTGTGTACTTGAATGACCTCTTCTTTGTATGCCCACTGAAGGAGAAAGAAGGATCTCTCTTTTCCTCCTCTTATTAGGCAGACAGTCTTATTGGATTAGGGCTCTACCCTTAGGGCCTCATTTCATCTTACTTCTTAAAGGTTCTACTTCTAAACATAGTCACACTGAGACCTAGGATTTCAACATATAAATTTGGGGTGTGTGGATATGATTCAGTTCACAGTACTGGGGTAAAGTCCTCTTAAAAAGTTGTTTGGAGTGCCAGTTTACATCATTCTCTTCCCTTTTGAATGAAACACCTTTCTGATTAATTATATCCTAGATATTGACTTTCTATCTTTCAAACCTCTCTAAACATGTCATTTCTTACTTTAATAAATTCAGCGAGCTTCAGTTGCTACTGAGGGAGAGGGTCTCAACAAATGAAATGCCTTTCAAAACCATAGTAAAAGCATCAATAAAGGAACAGAAATTAATATTTTAAAGGCCTTCCTTCTCAAACAATTTTTAATCATGAATCTACCCATACCAATATGATCTCAATGAAAAGAACTAAATCCCAGAATTTATTTGTGATCACATCAAACATTAAAAATAACATCAACCTTTTGCAGCTTTTCCTCAGCCTACATTTTTGAGAACCCCAAATCTGATGGTAAGAATGTAGTTCTAACTTACTAATTCAATTGAGACACATAATGCCATAGATTAAGCAAAGGAGGGAGAAGAGAATATTTTTAAGTACATTTTTTGGGTGTTTCCAATAAAGCTTGCTTTTTTTTTTTTTTCCCATCTCCCTGAGCTGCCCAGTCCTTCCTAGAAACTTTCCTGTCATGATGGTACCTGCAGAGTGATACCGCTACCAGACCTGGCTGTTTGTTTCTGAGTAAGAACAGCTGTGCGACAGGCTGTTTGAACAGTCACAGTTTCAGGATACAGCAAGGCTCTCTGACACCAAGGCAGTACCGCACCAGCTGGCTCCACGTTCCGTGCTTCGCTATTCCTGGATGATTTACCTGTTCTCAGCCCTGTCACCTTACTGTTTCTGCCATCTAATTAGAAACCCATGTTACTGGATCCACTCCGCTGCAAATTAGCAATGCTATCTGTGTTCTCTCTGAGCCTAAACTGGCCATTTTTACTTTATGACACATGATTTATTTTTAAATTCATACAAGATGCTTGATTATTTATTTGTGGTATATTTTAGCTCTCTTGTGGAGTCTCGATCGGAGTAATCCTCTCCTAATGTATTCATATAGAGTGAAGATCTAAATTTCCTAATCAAAATCATGTCAGCAAAAGTAGAGCTGCTCTTATGATAACATTTTAGTCTAGAAAATGATTTTCCTTTAAAAGGGATTCAATGGACATGATGACATAAAAAGAAGCAGCAAAATTACACACAATCAGTTCACATAATCAAAACAGCAATGTTTTATATTCAGCAAGGATTTCTTTTTTACTATAATAAATGGGACAAAATAGTCCTTTTGGAATTCTGCAACTGTGTTACGGCTACAAATGCAGTACTACCAGCATTCTACAGAATTAGGGACAAGCATTTTGAAAACTTCAGAGAAACAGATCCCATTGAGACATAGACCCTAAATATACATTTGGATAATATTTCATTGCTTGCACTGATGTTCTGTCTTCACTTTAACTTCATTAGGAACTCAATATTAAACCAAGATTAGTCTGTTTTTCTAACAGCCTAATTCATGCAAATAGTCAAATGGTTGCATTTTAATCGCGATTACCTACGAAAGAATAGTTTCTTAACATATACATTGGAAGTGTATAACCTCTATGGAACTTTTCTAGATTCATTAGGAAAACTGGGTCCTATCTTGTGGGATACTCTGATGCCCTTCGTGTATGCTTCTACCAGTATAGTACTCCAGAAGTGTGTGTTGTAAGGTGCGTCAAGATTGCCAGAAGATAACCATTCTGTGAAACAAGTATCACATATTGCAAATCTTTATAATCCTAGAACCTAGCCTGGGCCTGAAATATGGTAGGTGTTCCAAAAATGACTATTGATTGACTTCATGAAAGCTAAAGGAATATGGACTAGTGTTTATATTACTAAGGCACTAAGTTAATTACCTTCACAAGATGTAAAATTGTCACACCCTGTATCTACAAGAGAGAATCCAAAACAATTGTATGAATTATTGTGCATAATCATAATCAAAGCTCTGTTTCTTTTTTATAAAAGGCTCTTTGTTTCATCATACACACATATACACACATACCAGCATACACACATATCTTTTATGAATATGACCTGCTTAGATAATCACTTCCTACTTAATGATCACATTATCTTTGGTCTTTAGACATTTGACTTTAAGGGTTTTATTTATATAGTGCATTTCTGTGTTTTATACTGTTAACTGTAACAAACTTTGTGTGAATTTTAGAGTCATCAGCTTACATAGTGCAGTGGCTACATTTGGGATGTAAAGATGGGGTGACAAAGGAGCTGGAGAATTTTAAAAGTACTGAATGTGTCTCTCAGTAGTTAGGCTGTCTTTATTGTATAGGGAATCACAGCCTCAATCCAGGACAGACACATACTGCCGCAGTGGTTCTAGAAGTCTTTGTTATGAGCCTGGGAGTCACTAGGCATTTTAAAAGGGATAGAGGAAAATATCATTCAGAAAGAGGATTTAATTCCCCAGGGGCAATCTGCCTACCTTCCTTTCTCCCAGAAGCTATTTCTTTCTGCTTCAAACCACAAGGGTGTCAAGAAAAGAAAATTTTCCCTTTTCATGAAAGCAAACTGTAAAGATTCATAAAGATTTACAGATCAGAAAGAGCGATCTGTTAATGGGAAGTTGTCATATTCCTTTATGACTTTGAACAAGCATAATAACTGGCTGAAGTGAAACTAAGGTTATAGCAACTGAGACTCTACCAGGGTGGTCAACAAGACAAAAACATAAATGGATAAAGGGGCAATAAAGTCACTGATGGCAGCATGACCAGGAAGATCATTGCTCTTGTAACCATTTGGCATAAATGCAGAGGAAACAGTCTAAAATATAGCCAAAGAGAAAGCATAATGTTCAGGGTCTGTATTGACAGCAGCTAGAAATGGGTGCAAGAAGGAAAACATAAGTACAAGAAATGCATATAATGAGCAGAGGAATAAATAACAGTACTAGTAATAAAGTTTTCATATTGGAGTGAAAAACCACTGAAAATAGAGGGAACCTAAAGTTCTTTATTGCTTACAGAGAATATCCTATAGAACCCAAGAACTGGACAAGCTGATTAGGGAATAAAAAGAAAAGAGGCCCCTTCCTGCAAAAAAAGGCAAACGACTATGATTTTGCATATAATTTTTGTACAAGAGTGTATAATTCTTTGTATGGACCACACATGCTTTTTTGTGTTTTATAGTAGGAACTTGTGGCTTCCATTTATGTGCTTTTTTCTGAGCTTGAAAAATCTAATTGGTATTTTTTCTAATCCTCATTTTAATTTAATAGTTATATTTAATTATCTTATGTATCTATTTGCCTAAATATCTTTAATTATTTGTAGATTAAGGCAGATAATTTGAAAATAAAAAATAAATACCTGTGTTTATGCTAATTATATACATGTAACAATTACCTTAAGCACAAATATAATTATTTATACAATATATTTTACATATAAATTTATACTTAGGTATATAGTTGCCTACATTAATTATGTACACATTTTTACCCGTGTTAATTTAAGCATTTCTAAAACTAATTATAAAAAGTTAGAAAATATGCTTTTTCACTAAAAGTGTTACTTTGTTCTTCTGAACTGATCAGCTTTTTTTTCTTTATAGATCCTAAAGAACCACTCCTCCCCCCACCCCGCCCAAACATTATAAATCATACCCAGGTGAACTCGGGACCCAATCAACATTAGGCATTATCTTGGAACATTTGTCCAAATAGAGAGGATAAATCATTATACTCACACCATCCATTATGAAAAAGGAAGTGCCAGTGCCCTGTGATTCTCCCTGGGTTTGAAGGCATTACCGGTAGACCACATATTTGAATGCCCTTCTGACCTATATCCCTGGAGTAAGAAATGGCAACCGATTCCAGTATTCTGGCCTGGGAAATCCCATGGACCAAGGATCCTGGCAGGCTACAGTCCATGGGGACGCGAAAAGTTGGACATGACTGAGCACACATATGCTGACCTACGTGGGTGACATGAAAGTCAAAGTTCATCAGTTGTGTCTGACTCTTTGCAACCCCATGAACTGGAGTCAGACGCCTCTGTCCATGGAATTCTCCAGGCAAGAATACTAGAGTGGGTTGCCATTCCCTCCTCTAGGGAATCTTCCCAACCCAGGGATTGAGCCCAGGTCTCCTGCATTGCAGGCAGATTCTTTACTGCCCGAGCCACCAAAGCAGCCATAAAGGCTGCTATTTTGACTGGGCCCATTGAAGGGCCCTGCATCAGGTCTATGTTGCAGTAAAAGCAGCTTTGCCACTTGGCCTGTATGATCTGGTTAAACTCCATGGTGTTAGATGTATTGGTGGTGAGGAGAATGGCAGGTAGATTTTGTAGCAAGTCCTGATGGGCAAATCACAACACAGACAGCAAGAGTATGGAAGCCAGGACATTCACCTGCAGTGAAGAGTTAAATACCCTGTGGAAAATAGCTACTTGTAGGCTTCTGGTTCCGAGTAGAGAAGAGGTTCTGGTTAGGCAGACGGAACCTGACAGCTCTGGCCATCTAAGAAGCCTGGCCTGTCAGTGTTCTCCATCCAGGTGAGGGTGACTTGACATGTTATTCTTCACCACTAGTCGAATACAAAGACAAGTTTGGAAAATAACCTTGAACCTACTAGATTGAACTATATGAAAATTACATTTTTGGGTAGGTAAAAATGAGATCAGTAATTTCATATGCTTTAACCTAATATAAAAAGAATATAGAATTTATTCAGTGCCGAGAATATGCCCAAGTAAGGACACCATCCTTTTTCCTTCCCACCTCCTTCCCTCCCACTTTCCTTCCTTTTTTTTTCTTCTTCCCTTCTTTAAAAATGTACTTTCCATCCCATTGTATGATTTGACACCATTATTCCTTTCTAAGCTACTAAATGCATTTGTATTTTTGAAGCATTTACTGCCCTGATTTTTGTGATTATGGTTCTTGGTTGCAATAAGAAATTGCATGGAAATCATAACCAGCCCCAGTTTCCAATGATCAGCTTACAAATGGATAGAAATCCTTCTTTTAAAATGCCCTCAAAATGTATGAGGCACACATCAATGGGTGTTTGAAACCTGCAGGCAATAAAACAAAATGCTTAAAAATCAGTAAATAAAAGTTTGCCAGCATTGAGCATAATTTTAGCCAAACTATAGACAATAGCTTAGTTGGAAGCACACTAGACTTTTGGTCCCTTCTCCCTTTTTATCATTAAAGTACCCATAAGACAAAATTACACCATCTGATACCTAGAATTACTGAATAAACCTTTATACCACGGAAAATGCACATCAGGTGCTTGGACAGAATTGCGGGGGAAGAACTGCCCTTGTCATCTGGTGAGTTATACAAGTATGCATTTTGCTAAGAGTTAAGAAATATTTCAAGAGAATAGAATAGTTTTAAAGGACAAGAAAAAAAAAAAAAGAACTCTACTAATTTCCCCCCACAAATGGTATAAGACCAACCTAATGATTTTTAATTTAATAAATTTGGAAACATTATTAATATTTGGAGGCCATTTGATCCTACCTATTTACCATAATATTTACAGTGTTGGTCTCTCAATTGTGTCCAATTCTTTGCAACCCCATGGGCGGTAGTTCACCAGTCTTCTCCCTCCGTGGGATTCTCCAGGCAAGAATCCTAGAGTGGGTTGCCATTCCCTTCTCCAAGGGATCTTCCTGACTCAGGGATTGAACCCAAGTCTCCTGCATTGCAGGCAGATTCTTTACCATCTGAACCATGAGGGAAATCCAGTATTTGGAACAACAACTGCAACTAATTAAAACAATTGAAAATGTTCTTTAAGGAATTGAATTGATCATATATAGAGCCTCTTCATTTTCTTATCTTTAGCATAAGACTTAAAAAAGTAGAACAATATGAGCTGAATATAGGGACATTACAGCTAGTCTAAGTGCTTTTATTTTACAGATGAGCAATGTGTAGCCCAGAGGGTGACTTGTTGATGGAACCAGAATAAGAACTCAAGGCTCCTGACTACCTATCCCTATGCCTTATTTCATTACCTACACGAAACAAGATGAGAAACATTCTGCATTCAGTATTGGGTACCACTTAGTCAATTGTAGAAACATATTTTTGCTTTGTATACTTATCTAGAGTAAAACAATGTACTAAATTTAGTACACCATGTACTATATGTACATAATTACTGCTTGACTGATCATTATTTTCTGACTGTGGTTAAATTTTTACTTGTAATTAAATTTTTCACATAATAAGCAGAATGCTTAGATATTATTATCTTTAAAGCAAATATAAAATTAATTTTCTACTAAAGAGTGAGTATCTTAAAAACACAGAATAGCTGGAAAGAGCAAGAAAGGATTTTAGAACAATGAACTTAGAAGATATGACTAATTTTTGACATGTTTCCATGTTCCTTCACCTACAAGTCACCTGATAAAAATGACCTAATAAGTTTTTTCTCTGATGCTATCTCCTCAGCTCTGAACCTTGACATTTTAACTAGCAGAAAAGCAGTCTATTTGTACTTTTTCCCTTCTGCATCAGTTTCGATTTCTTTTTATGTACTTGCTTTTATCTAGGTGTCAGATTCTCTCTAAATGATAGGTTGTAATCTCAGCTATAGCAAAAAAAAAAAAAAAGAAACTTACAAAATGGATGGCTATGATTTTAAGCAATGTGGTCTAGTCAGGTTGAATACACAGAGAGACTAACCTCTTGTGAGCTTTATTATTATGTATGTTTTACATTAACTCTTGGACTTACGCCTATGAAAATAGAAGAACTTTCTTTGCTGTATTTTGTAAAATTATTTTAAGAGTCTTCCTCCTTAGGTCTTTGAGGATAATCCAAAACCTCTGGCAGCTTTAAAATCAGGATATAAATTATATTCTGCAGTCCATTTCACTTTCACTTTAAGTCACGTTTTGTTGTTTAGTCGCTTAGTAGTGTTGGACTCTCTGCAACCCCATGGACAACAGCATACCAGACTTCCCTGTCCTTCACTATCTTCCACAGTTTGCTTAAACTCATGTCCATTGAGTTGGTGATGCCATCCAATCATCTTATCCTCTGTCACCCCCTTCTCCTCCTGCCCTCCATCTTTCCCAGCATCAGGGTCTTTTTCAATAAGTTGGCTCTTCCCATCATGTTGCCAAAGTATTAGACCTTTGGTATCAATCCTTCCAATGAATATTCAGGATTGATTTCCTTTAGGATGGACTGGTTTGATCTCCTTGCAGTCCAAGGGACTCTCAAGAGTCTTTTCCAGAACCACAATTGAAAGCATCAAAAGGTGCTCAGCCTTCTTAACAGTCCAACTCTCACATGTGTACATGACTACTGGGAAAACCATAGCTTTGAATACACAGACCTTTGTGGGCAAAGAGATGTCTCTACTTTTTAATATCCTATCTAGGTTTGTCATAGCTTTTCTTCCAAGGAGCAAATTTATTTTAATTTCGTGGCTACAGTCACTGTCTCCAGTGATTATGGAACACAAGAAAATAAAATGTGTCACTGTTTCTACTTTTTCCCCTTCAATTTGCCTTGAGACCAGATGCCATGATCTTAGTTTTTAGAATGTTGAATTTTAAGTCAGCTTTTTCATTCTTCTCTTGCACCCTCATCAACTAAGATGCTTTAGTTCCTCTTGACTTTTTGCCATTTAGTGTGGCATCATCTGCATATCTGAGGTTCTTGATATTTCTCCCAGCAATATTGATTCCATCTTGTGATTCATCCAGCCTGACATTTTGCATGATATATTCTGCATGTAAATAAAATAAGCAGAGTGATAAAGTAGAGCTTTGATGTACTCCTTTCCCAATTTTGAGCCAGTCAGTTGTTCCACGTCCAGTTCTAGCTGTTGCTTCTTGACCTGCATACAGGTTTCTCGGGAGACAGCTAAGGTGGTCTCGTACTCCTATCTCCTTAAGAATTTTCCACAGCTTGTTGTGATCCACACAGCCAAAGGATTTAGCCTAGTTAATGAAGCAGAAGTAGATGTTTTTATGGAATTCCCTTGCTTTTTCTATGATACAAAACATGTTGGCCACTTGATCTTTGGTTCCTCTGCCTTTCCTAAATCCAGCTTGTGAATCTGAAAGTTCTCTGTTCATGTGCTGCTGAAGTCTAGCTTGAAGGATTTTGAGCATTTCATTGCCAGCATGAAAAATTAATGCAATTGTACTGTAGTTTGAACATTCTATGGCATTGCCTTTCTTTGGGATTGGAATGAAAACTGAGCTTTTCCAGTCCTGTGGCCACTGCCGAGTTTTTCAAATATTCTGATGTATTGAGTGTACATGTAATAAAAACATGCAAATTAGTCATTTATTTGATCTTTTTTGAATTATGAGAAATTACTTATTAGAAATATTTAGCAATGTGAAGGATGAATAAAACTTTCATGGAACTTATAATTTAATGGAGGATGCAAGGAAGTAAAGCTACAGTAATAGTATGACAGACCTTATCCTAGGGGTAAGAAACCTGCTAGATAGAATAAATTTGTGGCTTATGTAAGCAGAGACTGTGCTGAAAGCATACTTATGTTTTACTAAAAATGATGTCTCATTTGCAAATATTTTCTCCCACTCCATAGATTTTCTTTTCATTTTGTTTCTGTTTTCCTTTGTTGTGCAAAAGCTTTTAAGTTTGCTTAGGACCCATTTGTTTATATTTGCTTTTATTTTTATTCTTTGGGAGACTGACCCAAGAAAATAGATACAATTTACGTCACAATATTCTGACTATGTTTTCTCCTGGGAATTTTGTGTGTCATGTCTTATATTTAAGTTTTTAATCCATTTTGAGTTTGTTTTTGTGTGTAGTGTGAGGGAGTGTTCTAACTTCATTGATTTACATGTGGCTGTCTGATTTCCCAATACCACTTACTTGAAGAGATTGACTTTTCTCCATTATATATTCCCGTCTCCTCTGTTGAAGATTAATTGACCATAGGCGTGTGGGTTTATTTCTGGGCTCTCCATTCTCTTCCATTGATCCCTAAGTCTGTTTTTGTGCCAATACCTTCTGTTTTGATTACTGTAGATTTGTTGTATTGTTTGAAGTCACTTGGTGAAGGGGAGTTATGCTCTAATTTTGTTCTTTTTCCTCAGGATTGCTTTGGAAATTCTGAGTCTTTTATGGTTTCATATAATTTTTAGGATTATTTATCTAGTTCTGTGAAAAATGTCAGGGATAGTTTGATAGGGATGCCTGAATCTGTAGATTGCTTTGGGTAATATGGCCATTTTAACAGTATTAATTCTTCTACTCCAAGAGAATGGGATATCTTTCCATCTCTAAATCATCTTCAGTTGCCTTTATCAGTGTTTTATAGTTATCAGCATATAAGACTTTTACCTCCTTCATCATGTTTATTCCTAAGTATTTTATCTTTTGATGTGATTTTAAAAGGGGTTGATATCACTTATATTTGGAATCTAAAATATGATACAATGAACTTATTTACAAAACAGACTCACAGATTTCAAGTCAAACTATGGTTACCAAAAGGGAAACTTAGGGGCAAGAGATAAATCAGGAGCTTGGAAGTAGCACATACGCACTACTGTATACAATATACATAAGCAAAAGGTAATAGTACAGGGAATTCTGCTTAATATTCTGTAACAACCTAGATGGGAACAAATCTGAAAAAGAATGAATATACATATATAAAAAGAATTTAAATATTGTATTAAGATTTTCACAGATCCATTTTAACCACAGACCTATACATTCAGAGAATATTTGAAAATATCCTGTTTTCTGGAGTTTATATTAATTTGACTTAGTTATCTGAGCTAACATGACCCTATTTTAGATTTGATCTTATTGAAACAACAGCAATGAGACATGCACATCAAGTTTATCATGAAAATAATTGTTAGATGAAAAGCTGACATATACTACTTTTCTTCTAAAAATTACCTCACACTTATTTAGTACTTTACAGTTTAGAAAACATGGTTGTTGTTAGTGATAATCTTATAGTCTTTCCTATTATAAAATTTTAATTTGCTCCTGTATCTTATTTGATCTCCTTTTACCCTCTTTCCATCTCTTTCCTCCAAACAGCCCTTTCCCTTTTCTATTCCTTGGGCTCTTTTCTTTTTTTTCCTTCTTGTGGTAAAAATTTAGTGTAAGTGTTCCAAATGAGCAGTTTCTCCCATATGCCTAGCTTGGGCTCTACTCTTCATTTTGGACGCTGTATTGCTTGTGGTAGAAGGTTCATTTCTGAGCCTGGAGTGAGGGTATAGGTAAGAAGGCAGAAGTGTGACATTTCACACTTAGAAGCGTATCACCCAGGTTACTGTGGATCAGTGCTCTAGCCATACTCTTTTCTCCAATTTCCTGGCTTCTAGGAGTAGTGTTGGAGAAGGCAATGGCACCCACTCCAGTACTCTTGCCTGGAAAACCCCATGGACGGAGGAGCCTGGTGGGCTGCAGTCCATGGGGTCGCTAGGAGTCGGACACGACTGAGTGACTTCACTTTCACTTTCATGCATTGGAGAAGGAAATGGCAACCCTTCATGCACCAATGTCAGGTGCAACATTGTCAGGTCCAATGTTCTTGCCTGGAGAATCTCAGGGATGGGGGAGCCTGGTGGGCTGCCGTCTCTGGGGTCACACAGAGTTGGACATGACTGAAGTGACTTAGCAGCAGCAGTAGCAGGGGCAGTGTAGTATTTTTTTAAACTTTTTCCCTAAGAGAAATTTCCTTTTAAATCCTGCCTTCTACACAATGACACCTAGCATTCTGATGTTATTTCTGTTTTTGTATTATCTGGCCAGCAGAGTAATGACAAGGGTGTCTTTGATAATTAGGTGAGACACATTTATTGGAGGACTTCTCATTAAGGTTTTATCCCAATTATATACAGAATCTTTTTTTTTTTAATTAATTTTATTTTATTTTTAAACTTTACATAATTGTATTAGTTTTGCCAAATATCAAAATGAATCCACCACAGGTATACATGTGTTCCCCGTCCTGAACCCTCCTCCCTCCTCCCTCCCCATACCATCCCTCTGGGTC
>NW_011494753.1:14775788-14777011 GCF_000754665.1 Bison bison bison | reverse complement strand
CTCCCGTATACTTGGTCTTCACTTGTGGCTCAGCTGGTAAAAGAATCCACCTGCAATGCCCGAGACCTGGGTTTGATCCCTGGGTTGGGAAGATCCTCTGGAAAAGGGCAAGGTTACCCACTCCAGTATTCTGGCCTGGAGAGTTCTATGGACTGTACAGTCCATGGGGTGCAAGAGTCAGATACAACTGAGCCACTTTCACTTCACTTTGATTATGTCGAGTAGTGTACAAATAAAAATAGGGAAGGCTTTACAGCAAACACTTCTTTGTTATTTTTGTGTTTTCCCTCCCTTCAGGCCTCGTGTGGACTTCATTCCTATTTTTGCTTGTTTGCTGACTTCATTCTTATAATGAATGAATGGTCATGGTTGCAAGATCATTGTCCAGTGCAACCAGAATTACATGTGCCCTAGTTTACATCGAGGAAGAACCCTCACAGCTATCATGCCCACATATTAGGCTTTAGGTATAGGATAAACAACAGCAACAAATATTTTAAAAATTAGGCAGGTGACAATGATCTTATGTGACTCAGCAGAAAAAAAATCTGAATTCCAAAAAGCTTAATATAGGAAGGATGCTTTATTTTTCCTTAAATAGTAGACAACAAGTAAATATATTCAGGGACTTATTTGTATTTTATTGTGACAAAAATGGATTTAAACATTTCCAACCTGTGCCAATCTACATTTAATTTTTTTTAATCACTAATAATTACTAATGACAATGTTCAAACTACTGCACAACTGCACTTCTTTCACATGCTAGCAAGGTCAAGTTCAAAATCCTCCAAACTAGGCTTCAGCAGTATGTGAATCAAGAACTTCCAGATGTACAAGCTGGATTTAGAAAAGGCAGAGAAACCAGAGATCAAATTGCCAATATCTATTGGATCATAGAGGAAGCAAGAGAATTTCAGAAAAACATCTATTCTGCTCTATTGACTATGCTAAAACCTTTGTGTGAATCACAACAAACTGTGAAAAATTCTGAAAGATATGGGAATACCAGACCCCCTTACCTGCCTCCTGAGAAATCTGTATGCAGATCAAGAAACAACAGAACCAGAGATAGAACAAAAGACTGGTTCAAAATTGAGACAGGAGTACACCAAGGCTGCGTATTGTCACCCTGCTTATTTAACTTCTATGCAGAGTACATCATGTGAAATGCTGGGCTGGATGAAGCACAAGCTGGAATCAAGATTGCTGGGAGAAATATC
>NW_011494753.1:14774586-14775688 GCF_000754665.1 Bison bison bison | reverse complement strand
TTTTCCTCCTTTGTCAAAGATAAGGTGTCCATATGTGCGTGGATTTATCTCTGGGCTTTCTATTTTGTTCCATTGATCTAGATTTCTGTCTTTGTGCCAGTACCATACTGTCTTGATAACTGTGGCTTTGTAGTAGAGCCTGAAGTCAGGTAGGTTGATTCCTCCAGTTCCATTTTTCTTTCTCAAGAATCTTATTTGAGGAGAAAACAATAACAGCAAACCTATCACATAGGAGTCCATGGTGTTGCAAAGAGTCAGACACAATTGAGCACCTGAACTGAACTATTACACAGGGGTATTAGTACAAAATCATCCAAATGCCTTCAAGTGTCCAAAATGCCTGCAAACAAGACACATGCATCCCAGCATCCCAGTATTTTTTCTTTTTCTCTTCTTTTTCTTCTCTCTCTGTTCCTTCCTTTCTTTATGGAGCTTTTTGGTCCAAAGTAACCAGTTGTGATTTGACCAGGAGGAGTAATCTGTGGGAGACTGGAGCCTGGGAGGATGGAGAGGTATGACAAACCCCTTCTGAATCAGGTTTGCCACAGTTCTAGCAGTGGTTACAGATTTTACTTCCTCTCTGCTCCAGTCACATTGTTTCTTTCCCTTAATGCTACAGGCTCATGGATGCTAATGGCTTCCTATTTTTGTCAATATATAGGTGCCTTAGATTCCAAGTCAGTTCCATTAATTCTGTTTATACCTATGTAAAAATGTCTCTTCCTCAAGTTCTCAAAACTGCAACTCACTGGACTTTCTGCTCCCTGCTGAGTCCCTCTCTTATATGGAGAATAATTTAAAATCTAAAAAATTCCCTAGCAAGCATCCAAGAGCTGAAGCCTCCGTGAATTCATGACTTGAACCCCTAGATAGAGATGGGCAACATTTGAAGCAACTATTTATGAGAATGGCCAGCTTTACAGCCTGGGATGTAGGTGTCATCACTGTACTAACTTCATTCTATGTTTTAGGGTCTAATACTTATAAGACCCCACTTTTAGGAACAGATTCCATATTAAGTATTATGCTCTAGTAAGTGGTAGAAAAATCTAACTTAAGCCTAAATATTAAAGAAGATATATTATCTGATTTCCCTGGTAGC
>NW_011494753.1:14770372-14774486 GCF_000754665.1 Bison bison bison | reverse complement strand
TATTGTCACCCTGCTTATTTAACTTCTATGCAGAGTACATCATGTGAAATGCTGGGCTGGATGAAGCACAAGCTGGAATCAAGATTGCTGGGAGAAATATCAATAAGCTTAGAAATGCAGATGACACCACCCTTACGGGCAGAAAGCAAAGAGGGAACTAAAGAGCCTCTAAATGAAGGTGAAAGAAAAGAGTGAAAGAATTGGCTTAAAACTCAATATGCAGAAAACTAAGATCATGGCATCTGGTCCCACCACTTCTCAGCAAATATATGGGGAAACAGTGGAAACAGTGACAGACTTTATTTGGGGGGGCTCCAAAATGACTGCAGGTGGTGACTGCAGCCATGAATTTAAAAGACACTTGCTCCTTGGAAGAAAAGCTATGACAAACTTAGCAGCATATTAAAAAGCAGAGATCTTACTTTGGAAACAAAGGTCTGTCTAGTCAAAGCTATGGTTTTTCCAGTAGTCATGTATGGATATGAGCGTTGGACCATAAAGAAGGGTGAGCATTGAAGAATTGATGCTTTTGAACTATGTTGTTGGAGAAGGCTCTTGAGACTCCACTGGATGATGAGGATATCAAACCAGTCAGTCCTGGGGGAAATTAACCCTGAATATTCATTGGAAGGACTGATGCTGAAGCTGAAGCTTCAGTACTTTGGCTACCTGATGCAAAGAGCCAACTCATTGGAAAAGACCTTGATACTGGGAAAGATTGATTTCAGGAGTGAAGTGGATGACAGAGGATGAGATGGTTGGATGGCGTCACCAACTCAATGGACATGAGTTTGGGCGAACTTTGGGAGATGGTGAAGGACAGGGAGCCCTGGCTTGCTGCAGTCCATGGGGTCACAAAGAGTCAGAAATGACTGAACGACTGAACAACAAAAACAATCAATAATTTGCTTCAGATTATAGTTAGTTACCTTGTTTACTACATTATTAGTAGATATATGTAGTATATGCTTTCATGAGAATAGAAGTGTGACAAACTTTTAGCTGTTTAACAAGTAGATATGAAATTTGCTTTGCTGGTCAAGTGCTATTAGAAATCATCTAAAGATGTCAAGAGAATGATGATGTAGTCCTATGTGAAAAATGTCTCCACTTCTTCACCTGTGCAGCATCCCACCTAACACTTCTGATGAAAACACATGATTCAGATGCTATTCAAAATGTGTGTTTCCATTTGTTTCTCAAAGTGAGTTCCAAATAACAGCCATTTTAAGCTATGTAACGTTACATGGTCAAACAAATTTAGGGAACAATGGGTAAAGATTGAGTTCCAAAATGCATCTTTACAGTAGAAAGCATGCATTGCAGATGGTCAAGAGAGTGATTAGTATGTTGTGTTCCTCAAATAGGTTTAAACAATAGAAACTCTTCTGAGACTGCAATTTGAAGGAGTGTATCAGATAAACGACAGGTTAAGGTACTTGCTTACTTTGTACCTATGTTTAGAATTTATGAATGTCTATGTGGTTTGAAAATTTATTTATTCATTCCGCAGAAGTATAGCATTGCTTACTTTCTTTCTGTCTTAGTCCAAATGGAATGCTAGTTGGCTTGTAAACAGTGGGAATTTATTTCTTACAAGAAGAGGTCAGGAGGCCGGGCGGTCCACAATTAAAGTGCTAATAGATACGGTGCCTGTTGAGGGCTCGCCTCCTGGTGGACAAGTTACTATCTTTTGTTGAGTACTCACTGAAGTGAGTGGAAGGGGCACCTTTATAAGAGTGCTAATCCCATAATGGGGGCCCTACGTTCATGGCATAATCACCTACCATGAGCCCCTCCTCCTAATACCATCATATTGAGGGTTAGGTTTCAACATATGAATCTGGGGAGAGGCATACACAAATACTCATTCTGTGGCACTTTTCTTGCTTGATACAGTGAAAGGGACCAAACATAATCTCCATAAATTTGAGGCAAAATCATTTCTATTAAAACTGTATAGACCTATTGACAGTATCCCATTGCGCTTGGGACACTGTAATAAGAGACCCTGACTTTAAGGGCCTCATGTTATAATTGGAAAGATAAGAGCAACATACAAAGTAATTAAAGCTACCAGGTACTGTGTGCCAAGTGACAAATATACAACAGGGGTTCAAGTTGGGTTATCACCAAGAAATGAAAAGTAAAGAAAAAAAAGGCTTTTTGAAGAATGTGGGAGCTAAACTGAACTTTGAAGGAAGGATGGGGTCGTATGAGGTTCAGGTGAACAAGGCTGTTTGGAGATCTTCTGAGAGTCATTTCTCAGAGAAACAATTTTATAGAGATTGTCTTTCCCTACCAGATTAGTAATCAGTGTTGCTCTTTGTCAATACACATGGACATTTTTGTCTTTAAAAAAAGAGGTAAAGAAAAGGATTCCCCTGAAGAATTTACAGATATCACCCACCATGTAAAGAACTCATAATATCAGGAATGGTTTTAAAACATCTATAAAACTTTGAAAATAAGAGAAGCTGTAGCATTTTAAGGCATTTTGGGGGCCATGCCAAATCTAAATGACTATTGGAAATCTGGTAAGAACTGAAGTACTGACACAGAAAGCACCTCTTATTGTCATCTAATTTCAAGTTTATCTACTAGGGAAAGTGGAAAATCATGAACATCAAAAATTGTAGATTCTGTAATTTCCCTGCCTTTTGCAATTTTTCTTTTTTTCCTTTTTCCACAAGTAAGTTTTCATTGTAAAGAAATACATTTCTCTCATTTCCAGTAGCAAAGACAAAAAACCTTGAACACATTTCCAAATTGGCACTAAATCTCAGCTATGCTAGTTTCAACTAAATCAGAAAAAGCCTATAAATTAAGCTGTAATTATTTTTTTTTCCATTTTAAGAATTACATAGAAGCTTATGTTGGGTTCTTTAAATCCTAGTTACCATTTCCAAGAATTTGATTGTTTCACAAGCACTCAGCTGGAGTTAAGGCACTTGAAATTACTAAACCACTTTCAGTATTTTTTTAATCCTAATTGGCCATTTTAATTATTTATTAATAAAATCTGTTGGCCTCAGTCATTGACATCATATTCCAGTGGTCCATTTAACTCCATTTTGGTGAATGACAAGCATGACAAAGTAAGAATACGAAGAGTTATTACCCAAAGTCTATGTCATTAATTGGAAAGCACAAAACTTTGGGCTGAATGATACCACTAAACAGATCGTTATCCAACACTCACAGAGTCCAAGATACTATTAAAATGATAGCAGGGGCCCAAAGATGGATGAGTAAATCATGAGCATATTTTCATAGATTTTATTGTCTTCTGGGAGGACCACAAGTAACTAAACAGTGATGAATCAATGATAATATGTTAAATAACATTAAGGAATAAGGTGAAAATCAGAGTAGGGGAGTGAGAACAAGTGGGTTTACCAATCAGGAAATAATCGATGTAGTGGAGAGGAATTTAAGTTATGCCTTTAAAAAAAAGTGAGAATTTATACAAGGAAAAGTGAGATCTTGGGAGTAAGATGAAAGTGACAGCTATGTCAAGAACAAAACAGAAAGAGACAAGTAAACGACTTCAGTAATAGGTAATTTTCGTTGGATTGTTTCATGGGTTGTCAGTGGGGAAATGACCAGAGCAAAGGTTGGAAGTGAGGTCCGGATCATACTGAAGTGCCCCATGAGAGACAGGATCAGGCTTTGGCCTTGATTTGGTTTTGACAATGAGAAGAAGATTACTTAAGAGAACTATCACTGGCATGGAGCTTATAACTAAGAATAGATAATACTGAGGGCTTTCCTGGTGGCACAGTGGTAAAGTATCCATCTGCCTATGCAAGAGGCTTAGGTTTGATTCCTGGGTAGGGAAGGTACCCTGGAGAAGGAAATAGCAACCCATTCTTGCCTGGGAAATCCCATGGACAGAGGAGCCTGGCAGGCTACAGTCCATGGGGTCGAAAAAGAGTTGGACACAACTTAGCAACTAAGCGACAATGAATAGATAATACTGAAGTTAGTTACCAGGTAGGAGGTCACTGATTTATCCAGTGATATACAATTGGGGCTTAGAAGAAGACACTCTAACCAAAATAAAATAATTTAGATCAAACATTAGAAGGCTTTTGAATCAATAACAGTTTTT
>NW_011494753.1:14689707-14770272 GCF_000754665.1 Bison bison bison | reverse complement strand
TTATTAACCTTTGCTTAATTTTTCCTTATTCCAGACATAAACTATTGAATGAAAAAATGGAAGTTTTCCTTAATATCTAGTTTTACACTACTTGCTATTCCAAAGATAATGATTAAAGATAATAATAATTTCTTGTAGGTTGAATACTTGATGTTTAAAAGTGTTTCTGTACGAATAGGCTACTATGGACTTCCTGGTGGCTCAGATGGTAAAGAATCTGCCTGCAATTCAGGAGACCTGGTTTCAGTTCCTGGGTCAGGAAGATCCCTGGAGAAGGCAATGGCTACCTACTCTAGTATTCTTGCCTGGAGAATTCCATGGACAGAGGAG
Organism: Bison bison bison; assembly: GCF_000754665.1. Lineage (NCBI taxonomy): Eukaryota > Metazoa > Chordata > Mammalia > Artiodactyla > Bovidae > Bison > Bison bison. Next base: position 14,769,942 of record NW_011494753.1, on the reverse strand, counting down.
CTTGCAGGCTACATTCCATGGGGTTGCAAAAACTTGGACATGACTGAAGCAACTTTGTAGGCATGCAGGCTAAGCATAAAATGCAGGCCCCTAAATTGTAATCACCCCTCAACACAACCCTGCCCTGCATTTAGCATTGTTCCCCATCTGCTCCTCCTCCTCTTTTAGCATCTTTCTCAAAGGCACTTATTTTTCCTTAGCAAAAGCACTAATAGTCTGTTTTCCAATCTAAAAACTGATACTTTCTTCAATTCTTTACCATTTTTTCTACCACCCCTTCAATCAAGTTAATATTTCCATCTTTCCTTTCCTCTGTTCCTTCCTTCCTTCCTCATTCTTCTCTCTCTTTCACACACACACACACACACACACAGAGAAAGGGTAAAATATATTTATTTCATACTTCCTAATCAATTAACCCATCATTTTCATTCTGCTTATAGTATTTTTTGGATCATAATTCTTTCCTTTCGTTTTAACTTTTATTATTAATCTATTGAGTGCAATTTCTAAAATATAAACATATTATACTTAATGCCCTTTAAAACATTTTCTGTATATCTGTATTTATTTATCTATCTATGTATATATATCTAACACTTACAGAGTGAGCTGTATTTTTCTTTTGACATTTTAAAATATAGAGTTGTCAGATAAAATACAGGACACCCAATTGATTTTGAATTTCAGATGAACAACAAATAACTGTTTTATATAAGTATATCCTCGGAGAAGGCAATGCCACCCCACTCCAGTACTCTTGCCTGGAAAATCCCATGGACGGAGGAGCCTGGTGGGCTGTAGTCCATGGGGTCACTAAGAGTCGGACATGACTGAATGACTTCACTTTGACTTTTCACTTTCATGCATTGGAGAAGGAAATGGCAACCCACTCCAGTGTTCTTGCCTGGAGAATCCCAGTGACAGGGGAACCTGGTAGGTCTATGGGGTCGCACAGAGTCGGACACAACTGAAGCGACTTAGCAGCATAAGTATATCCTAAATATTGCATAGGGCATAATTATACTAAAAATTATTTGCTATTTGTCTGAAATTCAAATTTAACTGGTGTCCTGTAATTTTTTTTGTTTTATTTTGCTTTCTTTCATTGAGGTATTTTTTAGGTCTAAGAAACTGAGCTCACTAAGATATTACTCAGGTACTGCACAACTCTGCCAATTGGAAAAAGCACATGGAAACAATTTTTCAAACCACTTAGCCAGTGAAAACGGTTCTTGATGTCACTGATCAATAAAGGAATTTTCTTCCTAATAATATAAACCCAATCACACTAAATAATAGTAAATATTTCTTGAGATAGAATACAAAAAAAGGTTGGCAATTCTACTCTACTTCCTAATATTCTTTAGAGAATTTTACTCTCTTCTCCTAAACTCTGGAAATCACTAATTTAAAATATTTCACTGCTTTTAGGTAGTTCACATCAGAATTGATTCATTGTCTGGCTTTCAGAAGGTCCACCAAAATGATATTAAGGTAGTTTTTATCAACATGAGTTTATCTTTGCTTATTCAATTACTTCCAAGGTGAGTTGGTTTAAATTTTCTAATTGAGAAAGAAGTTTTCATTTAGTCCATTTAGTATATTCTAAGTGGATGATCACCAAAATAATATATGGCCTATTAATAAAATCATTATAAGTTACAAAAAATAACATGGATTGACTTCCACTTGGGGAAAGATAAAGAAACTCTTCCCTGAGTGAAATGAAAAACCCTGGACATACATGTAGAACAAACGTAAGGAGAGTTTGAAAAGTGAAGAGAAAAAGACATACTGGCTAGGACCTCTCCTTTTGCTTCATATATTATAAACTTAGAGCTCAGGAATTTGGTATCCCAGTAATGCCAACTGGTGAAGACACAATAAGCCCTAACAAAAGCCTGCTTTCCAATTGAATGACGGGAAAGGGGCAGCCTAGCAAGACAGATAATTTTTACACAATAACTGCTTTGAATTGTTTTTGTTTATATGCTAAGTCATGTCTGATTCTTTTGAGACTTCAAGGACTGTAGCCTTCCAGGCTCCTCTGTCCGTGGGATTTTACAGGCAAGAATATTGGAGTGGGTTGCCGTTTCCTTCTCTGGAGGATCCCCTGACCCAGGGCTTGAACCTGTGTCTCCTGCATTGGCAGGCAGATTCTTTACCACTGCTCCACGTGGGAAGTCCAAAGACTGTTTAATTTTAGCCAAAACATTGCAGAAAAATTTGTGACTGAGCCCCTACTCAGACCAGTAAGGGCTAAGTGGGGAGCCTAGAATTCCACCCTCTCTAGGCTTTAATGAGGCTCCTCAAATCTCTTGCTGGAGTGGTACCAGAGATGGTTGAGTGGAGAGATGAAACTTTTATCCCCTACTAAGAAGTAATGAGCCCTGCACTCTCTCTGCCCACCACGTCAGTCCCATGAATGAGGTCAGTAGGGAACACCTGGAGAGCCTGAACTTAAACCCTCAACTAGCTGTAATGAGGTGCCAGTCCGCTTCCCAGCTAGGGTGGGGTCTTCCCACCTTCTTCTCCCACCCTGTGGTGTCAGTAATGAACGACTCCTATCCTCTCAGTCAGGGACTCCTCAGTGGAGGCAAAATAAATGAAAGTGGAGGCAAATGAAATGGGATATCACTACAGACCCTGTAGTCATCAAATGGATAATAAGGGAATACTATATGCCAGACACAGAAACTGGGGTAGGTAAAAAGTTTCCCTCCAAGAGATACTGGCACCAGAGCAAGGCAGGAGAGTGTGAAATAGTGCCCACCCTTTGAGGTCTCAAGAAGGGTCGAAGTCAGCCCTAAGCCTCTCCCTGGTGGTTCAAACAGTAAAGGGTCTGTCTGCAATGTGGGAGACTCAGGGTCGATCCCTGGGTCGGGAAGATACCCTGGTGAAGGAAATGACAACCCATTCCAATATTGTTCCCTGGAAAAATCCCACAGATGGAGGAGCTTGGTGGGCTACAGTCCATGGGGTCACAAAGAGTTGGACACAACTGAGCAACTAAACACACTCATTTAGGTGTTTAATTGAAAGCCTGCCCCTCAGGCTGCAGCTGTAATCTAACAATCTTCTCTCACAGAAAGACTGAGTTCCTGATCTGTGGCTTTTTTGCTGTGTTTTGGGTCTGGCAGCTGTTTGCGAACTCTTTCTTCACTGGTTACAGTCCAGTGAGACCAAGGATCATAAGCCACACTGGTCGCCAGAGCCAGGTGATGTAGACGTGTCCCTGCCAGCAGCCACAAAAATCAGGGCACCAAAAAGGCTACTTCTGGAAGATACCATTGAGCTGGAGCAAGGCAGAGGAAAAGCACAGTGACCACATCCCCAGCCTCAGTTCCTTGAGAGTGCTTCTGTCGTCCCCAGTGCCAAACCAAAAGCCTGTCCCTCAGGCCACAGTTCCTAGACAAGCAAATAGGCCTCTTTCTCAGGAAGACTAAGGGTGTGTGTCCATCTGCTCTCCCTGCAGTGCCCTGGGAGTGGTAGTCCAGGGAGAACTTTCTCTCTGAGTGTAATAGTCCTAGGAATGCAAGCCCGCCTGTCCTCCAGAGCCAGGTGTTCAAGGAGAACCTCTAAGTGGCAGCCACAAAAACTAGGTTGCCAGATGCATGTAGAGTTGTAACCAAGCAAGGGTTCATGTGCCCGTGGTACAGAAAGCCATACTCTGGCAGCGAGTACTTGCAGCTGTGTATGTTAATCACTGTCCTGTCCCACCCTTTCTGACCCCATGGACTGTACCCACCAGGCTCCTCTGTCCATGGTGATTCTCTCCACGAGAATCCTGGAGTGGGTAGCCATTCCCTTCTCCAGGGGGATCTTCCCAACCCAGGGACCGAACCTGGGTCTCCTGCATTGCAGGCAGATGCTTTACCATCTGAGCCACCAGGGAAGCATGCCTGTAGCAGAGTAAAGGTTTTTACAGGGTATCAACCAAGGAAAATGGAACTCAAATTTAGGAGAACTCATTTTCCAAGGCTCCCCTCTGGGATATACGGGCACTCTGGAGTGTGGCAGAGGAAGAGCACAAAGATGGTGCCTGCTGGCTTAAGTGAGGCAGAGGGGAAGTGCAAAGGTACCACCCAGGAAGAAAAAGAAAAACAATAAAAAGATGGCAACCTCTAGCCTCAGCAAGGCATGGGGAAAGAAGGATCGCCCACTAGCTTTCATCCCTGGATAGTAAATGGAAGACTACTATCCCTCAGGCCAAAGCTTTAAAGTTAGCAAACGAGTCTCTTTCACCTGTGCTCTGGGCACTTTTCAATGGGCTGCTTCTGTGAGAGGTGTCCTCTCTCTGGCTTGGGTCTTAAAAGTTGGCGTGCATCACGTGAGATACAAACTCGTCGCTCCTTAGGGAGAAATTCTAGGTTTTGAGTTCCCTTCTGATATGGGTGACCATGGCAGTTCATGGCCAGATGGACTGCCTTCCCTATATGCTTAGGGGTGGTTTCCCTATCCTTGGCTGATGTGACGGGGTCGCTCCATTACTTTTTAGTTTAGTTTCGTTTTTTTTCCTGAGGACATTGGATACTTAGCTTGGTGTGTCCGCAGTAAGCTGTCAGTTCAGGATTTTCTCCTGCACTGACATTTTGAACCAGAATCTCTGAGAATATTAAAAGTAAAAGGAACCAGAACATCTGAATCAACAAACCCGAGGGGAGGCGAGGAATGACATCAAACTCCTTTCTTTAGATACTTGTTTTCTTCTGCTTGAATACTTTTTAATTCTTCATAGAATGTATAAGGTAAAGTCAATGTGTTTCTGCCTTCCCGATTTTTCATGCTCAGCTGAATAGATTTTGAGGCTGATTGCCATGTATTTAACTGAGATCATTTAGGGGTGGATTTTCATGGTTTGCATTGAGGGAAGAGGGTTTATTTCATGTCTAATATGGAGAAGGAGAACATTGTTTATGGATCATTGCGAGGAATATACCAGCCTTTCACAAAAATAATTCAGGTCTTTATGTTTTGAAAAGATTCCAAATTTCCTTTGCCCAAGTGTATATAACTCATGCATGGAAACAGACATTTCTTTTTCTTTCCTTTGTTGTTAATAGCTTTTTTTTTTTTTTTTAACTTTTTGGAAAGTATTGAGTTCAAGTTTGGTTACAGGTGACCATAGGGAAATGTTAAAAATAAAAAAAGTGAGATCAAGAATGTATCGTTATTTTGACTTGTCTATCTTTGCTCCTTCATTCATACTAAGTCACTTCAGTTGTGTTCGACTCTGAGATCCTATGGACTGTAGCCCACGAGGCTCCTTGTGCATGGGATTCCCCAGGCAAGAGTACTGGAGTGGGTTGTCATGCCACCACCAGGGGATCTTCCCGACTCCAGGAATCAGACCTGAGTCTCTTCTGTCTCCTACATTGGCAGGCGTGCTCTTTACCACTAGTGCCACCTTATTTTGAAGCTGAAATAAGGTTAAAAGTGTAATTACCTTAAAGATTTAAAAAACATTTAACTGTATAGGAATATTCTTATTTTCGCCTTTAAACTTTGTGATATGCCTATTAAGAGCAATTCTATGGGTTGGTGACTGAGCCGGTGGCTGATCAGAAGTGATTGCCATGTAAGTTTCCTCTGAGGTTTCCCTCTATTTTTACTTAGATATGATATGAAGAATATAAACCAGTAGAACTAAAATAAAATGGAAGGCAGCCAGGCTATTCCAGTGTAAGAATCAGCTCATTTACTCTGAATAGTATCTGAAGACATTTGCTTACATATTATTTTAAAAGCTAAAACTGAGTCACATATTTAATATATAAGGCTAGTAATGGTGGTGTAGGTTCTTAAAGAGCCTACAGTAAATGTCCACATATCAATTGGAGAAGTATTGAAAATGTTATTATAAGCTAAAGGTTCTGTCTTACAAAACCACATTTTCCTCTATTTTTTGTTTGTTCATTTTCATATCAGAATCTTTAATGTATCAGCATGTAGAATGTTTGAATGCATCAGTGAAAAGGATGACCAGGCTGGGAAAAGAGATGGTTGAATTTGGGAGTGGCTTCTTAGGAAAGTCTTTTTTTCTTTTTTTTTTCATTATGAAATCAGAAATGGTCATGTTTCTATCTAATATATTACTATACTCAGAAAAAGAGACCAAGTATACCAACTTTTGAACCATGTGCTTATTTTAAGATGTCATTTATATGACAGTTGTTATTATAAGGACAAGATTATTATTTCATCCTCACCCTTTCAAGTGGGTCCTTTCTACAGCGTTAGTGTTTCCCAAGATAAGGTCTATTGGAATGTATTGTTTATTTCTGCTTGTTAGTAGAGAGTTATTTTTTTCCCCAAACTGTAATAAGAGTCTTATGTACAGCCATGATTAAGAAGCCAGAGAGTTGGTGACCTAAAATAATAATTAGTAAATAATGTGAGCCCTTTAGGTTCAATTTGGGAGACCCATCAAAGGATAGGACTGTATTTATTAGAATCCTATAACCATATAGGGAACTGCAGAGTTCCCTGTTTGGGAGCTGCTGCTGCTGCTGCTGCTAAGTCGCTTCAGTCGTGTCCGACTCTGTGCAACCCCATAGATGGCAGCCCATCAGGCTCCCCCTTCCCTGGGATTCTCCAGGCAAGAACACAGCAGGGTGCTTTAAATATTGGCTTACAGTGAATGCAGAAGGCCAAATCTGTGCTTCAATTGTTCACTAAAATAATCTCCAAACTTTAAAAGATAATAAAGAAAGGCAAAAGAACTGGAGTTATGTTATGAAGAAAAGAGAAATGGGAGTGAGTATTAATTTATCTCAAGTAAACTAGTGACGTAAGTAGTTTCCATATGGTGATGGAAGAAGTCTCCATTAAGGAAATAATAAACGCTATTTAATCATCATCCAAACTTGCATACTTTTGAAAGTGAATGGGGCCTATTAATAATTAAACATGAAAAGAATAGGCAAAAATAAGATGTATAATCACCTTGGAAAGATTCTTTCATTCATTAATTCAACAGGCACTCTGTTAAGTACCTGGAGGGGAAAATGAAGAAAGCACCACCCATTCCTGTTCTCAAAAAAATCAAGGCCATAAGGGTGGAATATATATGTTTTTATTAGGAATTAAGATAAAACTCTTTTTAGGGAGCAGAGAGGAGAGGTTTCTATCTGTAGTGAGGATGCAGAGAAATGCTGTTAAGCCTTTAAAAATCCACAGGAATGGGAACAGTGACCTCTCACTCCCATTTGACAGCTAGGGAACTGAGACTCCTGCTATTTAATTAGCCCGTAGGGCTTCCCTTGTGGCTCAGCTGGCAAAGAATCCACCTGCAGTGCGGGAGACCTGGGTTCAATCCCTGGTTTAGGAAGATCCTCTGGAGAAGGGAAAGGTTACCCACGCCAGGATTCTGGCCTGGAGATTTCCATGGACAGTATAGTCCATGGGGTCTCAAAGAGTCAGACATGACTGAGCGACTTTCACTTACTTAGTAAATCTGAGGAAAGTATATGATCCCTGATTTCCATTCGAAAACTTTCCAACCCACTCTGCTATTCTTGTGAAAGTGAAAGTGGTGTCTGACTCTTTGTGACCCCATGATGGAAATCTCCAGGCCATAATACTGGAATGGGTAGCCTTTCCCTTCTGCAGGGGATCTTCCCAACCCAGGGATTGAACTCAGGTCTCCTGGATTGTGGGCATATTCTTTATACCAGCTGAGCCACAAGGGAAGCCCAAGAATACTGGAGTGGGTAGACTATCCCTTCTCCAGTGGATCTTCCCAACCCAGGAATCCATCGGAGGTCTCTTGCATTCTTTACCAACTGAGCTATCAGGGAAGCCCAAGTTATTCTTATAGTTGTCAGAAGGAAAGAGGCATATGAAAATGCTCCAGACTGATGTTACAGTTCTCTGCGGACAGAGGAGAGCATGAGGCTTCTTTGTGATTCAGTATCCTTGTTTTGAAAGAGAAGGTCTGAACAATTGAACTCAGCCACCTTTAACCTTATGACTCAAACTATATGTTCTACTCTTTTAATGCTTTGAGATACCTGTTTTTCTTTTTTTTTTTAATCCTTGAGATAACTTTTCCTTACAAGTTGAATCTCATGACAAGAGGAATTGCAGTTTGCATATTGTACTATTAGGACGGCTGAGCCTACACAACATTCTAAATGAAATTTTACTGTATCTAGGTATAAGTAGGTCTTACCATGTATACACATGGACATCAACTAAAGTCCATCATGAAAATATTTCTCAGACAATGCTGTATTATATTCCAGAAACATACTTGCTAGCTGGATATGGTGCTAGTCCATAATACCTGGGTGAGCCTGCCCACTTGTAGACACACATTTAGGCACATGTTATATTTTCAAGCTAGTCTGCCATTTGTTATTTCTCCAGATGCTACTCAATTAATTATTCATTTGGTTGACACTTTTGACTTCATTCGCAATATATGTGCATTAAATCAAACAAAGGTGAATACGCAAAACTTGTTTCAACATTGCTTTCTTATTTTTATTTTAGTCTGAAAATAATATTAGTTCAGTGTATTTATTTTGAAAATGAAATTTTCAATCTAGAAAACAGTAATTATAGGAAAAGTAATAAAAATGTGTTGTCTTTGAGGCAGAAAGTGCAGCACTTAGAATAAGACAATGGCCTTCATTCTCTGGCTGACGGGTGGATATCACATCAGATGAAAATGATAAGAGATTTAGTGGACTGAAGAATAACTTCCTCTTGACAGGGACCTGACCCTTGACCTCTGGTCTAACTCTTGTTAGCTTCTCTAACACAGGTTAATTGTCATAAGTGTAGGATAAAAGACATCTCTGCAGAAGCTACCAACAGTCTGAGGTTTATTTCTTTCGCTGACCATATGCTGTTCAGATAAAACTATAAGTTTTAACCTTCTCTCATCTATAAAGACATGAAAATTCAGCCACGAGAAAGCAAAATTCCAAATACAAAGAGCTTTTTGACTTTTGGGCTGGATGATCACAGTTACAACAGGGAGAGTACATGCATCAGGACAAAGTGATGGTAAATATGTTACTGTCATTACCCTGAAAGCATGTTTCACCCATAATAGTGACACAGATCTACTAAGGAATGCTCTATCCACAAGAGACTCCCTGAATTTTGGAATTATTAGTAAACTCTTACTATGTCATACACTGGAAATGTGTCCTATTCTGAAATGATTCTTATGTATTTCAATGCTAATCACCTTCTTCAAAAGAAATCAGTTCTTTGAGTTTCCTATTTAAATGTCCTGAAGGTAGTAGCTTTAAGAGTACTTACAGGTGATGTGGTAACAATTGTGATTTCTCATGAAAGTTAATGCCTCCTCCTGTAAGAAAATGCAATGTGTCCTCCGTTTTTAGCAACAGAAGTAAGAAATTCAGAAAACACAGTAAAACACAATGAGCTATGCAAATCCATGTTAGAATATTACAAGGGAAAACCACATGACTGTAACATCCACTACAGTGAAGTCAATATAGTCATTTATCCCTGATTTTTACAAAACTGCAGCAGAGTGAATATTGCTGGTAAAATGAAAATGACTTCACGTTTCATTAAGATGAAGTCAAAGCAGTAACCTGGCAGTGTTTTCAAAATGTTTTATCACGGAAGGAAACAGTCAACTTTTCAAACATCTGGGACAAGAAAGTGGTATATCTCATTCTGTTTTTTTAGAATCATCCCAATGTTTTGTTACACAGTATGAAGAAACCGTAATCCTTTCCTCACTCTGATAGATTTCCAGGATCCAGTTTCTATTCAAAACCATGTAAAAGGTATAAATTAGTTTTAAGTTTATTGAGGGCTCTTATTCGGGTCATAAGTCTTGCCCCTCAGCATTTTTTTTTAATCCACAGCATTTTTTGACACAAAATTAATATGTACACGCTTTTGAATAATCAGTCAAGGAAAATATGTTTATCTTAAAGTGATACTATAGGTAAACTTTAGTTGGTGCAGTAAAGGTATAGCCAGGCCCATCTGCTTCCAAAATATCACACTTTCTTTTTATTAAACCGTGATAATAAGGGATTATAATCATGTAACTTATTGTCATGCATACTTGCTATAATAATGCCTTCTTCCCAGACTACCATCTTTTCAAATGTGATGAGATCATCAGGTAACAGTGTAGGATATGAAGGCTTAGCACGCTGTGTTGTTAGCACATTAAAAAAAGAAATTGCTGGGATAATTAACAACTACCTATTTGTCTGTGGGATGCATTCATTATGGCTCTACAAATTGGAGGTCTCCAAAATCTGTGCAATAAAATTTACTCTTTGTTCAGGAAGTTCCCCTTGGATTTGGGGAAAATTCTGGTGCGCTGTGTCTATTGTAATTGTGACAGGCAGTTGACATGTCTCATAGTCTAAATGTAGTGGCAGGCAGGGGGTGGTACAATGATGAAAAAACTGCCATTCATTCTTGTGCAAAGGAAAGGTGTTTCTTAGCATATTCCAACCTATGTTCAGACTAGAGTTGGGTCTCTGGGGTTGAAGGTCAAATCTGTGAGGTCAAAGCTATTTCTTGTCAATCTTCGTTCACTAATGACACATGAATTGGAAATTAGAACAAAGTAAGTAAAACGAATAGCCAGAAGGTGAGTGTCTGTTTTATTACTCAGAAGAGCTGGGAAATCTGGCCAATTGTTGCCCTATGTGGCTTGAATGACAGTTGTTAAGTTGAAAAAGGGACAGTGTGATGGGAATGCCACTTTAAATCTCAATTACCTCCTCCACTCCAATCAGCTTGGTAGAGCTTTAATGAAGTGCAATTCTCTGTCCTTTTCCTCATACTTCTATCTCTAGAATAAGCCTCACATTCAAGTTTGACAGCAGTACAATCAGTTTTCCATTCATCACTGGCCCTGTTTTAACCCTGCTGAAAAAGGGCCTAATGTACGTGGCAGTGATGGCAATTAGGCAGAAAAGTAATATTAGAAACAGACAAAAGCCTGAGTCTTTTAGCATTACAGGTGTTTTTTTTTTTTTTTCTTTTTTTTTTTTTTTTTTTTAGGCCGTTCTAGACATAAAGGAATAGGCAGTGTTGTTAAGTTCCCTTCTTCAGTCTTCTCTTAAGCTGAAAGTCCAACGATTTCAAGATTCAATTAATTAGAGACATGGAGAGCCAAAGAACAAGGTAAAAGCTAAGTTCTTTCTAACTGAAGACACACTTAGTAATTGGCCCCTTATTAAAATGGATATCTTCTGGGTGTATGTTTAATAAGGTTGATAAAAACTCGTCATTTCCTCATTAGGATAGCATATGAATACACTCTGTGTGTAGAAAAGAAATCTTGAAGAGAACAAACAGGAAAATATCAATCTGTTCAATATAGGAAATGTAAAACATAAAAATTGAAAAGCTTGAACTATAACTTTTCAGAGATGGGGGATATTGAATGGATTGTATGTGTGTGTGTGTGTGAATGAATGAGTGTGTAAGCTGAGATTTTTTTTTTTTTTAAAGATAAGTCTTGGCTCTTCAGTAACTTTATCTCGGGATGCAAAATATTTAAGCATTTGAGTTTATAACCTGGATCAGTGATATTTGCTATGACTTAAAAAAAAAAAACACGTAAAGATGGAAGACACATTTAAATGACTTTCTCACATGAGAACAGATGCAAGCTTTCCAAATCTATATGTCTGCATGCAGAAGAATCCCTGCACTAATCATGCCTCTATCTTTGCACAGAAAAGTCACAAATACATGTTTAGGTACACACATGAATTGTTTTGTCTAGTTTTATTTGTAAATATGTCCATACTAGAATGTGAATTCCTAGAAAAGATAAAACTTCATACATTTTTGTGCATGCATTTAATCGTTGTGTACATTTCCCTAACGGTTCTTTTTATGCCAATTTTTAAAAATGTCAGCCAGGTTGGGGTGGGTTTTTTTTTGTTGTTGTTGTTTTGTTTTGTTTGATAGATTCCACAGGAACATGTGGCATTGGTGTAAGGATCTTGTTTAAGAGAATGGAGGGTTGGAGGAAAAAAAAAAAAAAAACAGATGCAGCAATTAGGCGGCTCTTGCTGCTCATTGGGGAGGTGACACAAGTGGGTGATAGTGGCTTTCACCTCTCACACTCCCTTCTCTCCTGCCTGATTCCTAGAACAATCCCTGTCAGAAACACTCTTTGAAAAAGGCTGCATTAGACAATGGCTCTTCACCCTTATTTTACGCTTTAAGTAGTAGAGCAGAATGCTGTAAGGGGCTGAAAACAAGGCGTAATCTGAGAAAGACGCGCAGGCATTGTTATAACTGTGAAAACCAGAAGAGCCCCTTTCAGAGCCGTGACTGAAAGTGCTCGGAAGACCTTTAGTCCTTTGCACTCTCCCAATCACCAATTAGACAAACATTAACATCAATTAAGCTGTTATACGGCACAGGTTCCATATAATTACCTTAATGGGTTGACGCTTTCTTTAGCAGCAATTTCTTAAACAAACTTCATCTTTTGTGCAACAGGCTAAGAAAATTTTCAGCAGGGAGCATTTCCTTTTGTCAAGTTTTCTAAAGAGACAGCTGAATTGTTCTATTTAACAACAAACACCTTCACTAAGGACCCTCGTCTTGTCCCCGTTCCCACCACATTTGACTACTAGGCTCAAAGCTTATTAACCATCAGAGACAAAAAAACGGACTGGCCAGGGGAGCCCAGACACATGCAGGGCGGGCAGTACACAAAGGACCAGTGAGTCTGGCACCGGTTTGCAAGCAGACCCTCGGAGAAAGCACCAATTGAATTAGTTGCCTATTTAGTATCCAAAGCGCCAGATCCGTCCTTACCAAAAGCACAAAGAAAATGAAATAGAAAAACAGGATCTTGCTCATAAAACAAGACAAATCTGTCTAATTTATTTTGTACCAGTAAGTGCTAATTAAATGCAAGCTACTCAGATTCTTCCTGTTCCTGCCTCACCTAATTCGCTTAGAATCATGACAATGCCAGTCTGATTTTTCCCCCTGTTTAACAAACATTCATTTGAAATGTACTCAAATACAGCTATAAAAATACAACCCTTATATCACTTCTATTTTTATTTTATATAAAGTCCATGTGTTTTTACTCTGTTGTGAAATTATTTGGGGGGAGGGAAAAAGCTCTTGGCAGAAACAAGTCCTTAAACTATCCTTGTGCATCGTAAGGAATAAACAACTTGAGATGCATATAATGAACTATAATTGTTTCTCCCCCACCCCCCAGGGTTGGAATAATGTATGTAACCAAATTTCACAGCAATTCTTGAGAAGTCAGAAGCCTCTCTTTTCTATCTACAGTTTTAAAAGTAGACAATGGTTAAACAACAATAAAAAAGAAGTATAAAATATACTGTGAATACTTAATGACAAACCAAAATCTTTAAAATGCTTTTCCTTACCCCATTCTGCCCCTCCCCCATCTCTCTCTCTCTTTTTTTTTTTCCTGTCTGTCTTTCTTTCACATTCCTACTGCTCATTTTCACATACCTGACTATAACAATATCCTCGGGAGTAGGCAATTCATTTTACATCTTTAAGGTCAGGGCTTGGGCTCCAAAAGACAAGTGTTTGCTCCTTTTAGTCCTGCCCTTGTGAACTCCCAGCATCTCTTTGGGTCAAAGGCTCAAGGCCACAAAATTAAAAGATGACGATGAATTTATGTGTAGATGTTAACCTCAGCCCACTGTTGCCCATGACTAGGGGGTTTTACAGGGAACGAATTCTAGAACGGAAACAAATACAGTTACGAAATAATTATTCTCAAATGTATTGCCAAGAATTAACGTTTGAAAAAAACGTGCATATACCAGAGATCAATTTATCTGCAGTATCTAATCTATAACTTACCTATGAAGAGTTTTATAATCAAAACATTGTTTTACCTTTTTAAATGTCTGCCTTTGTAAACTTAATATATACAGCTATGTTCTCCATTCCAACATTTGTTTCTTTTTTATTAGACATGATTCTTTTTTCCTCAGTTTCTCTTTTTTGTTCACATTGATTCAGTTAAAAATTGATTTTGAGTCTTCCTGGATTGCTACCTTGGTGCCTTATGATATCACTTTAAATATGAAACTTTTTTTACTCCTGTTTTCTCCGTTGGTTATTGCTGCCTTCTCTAGCACTAACATAGCTAAAACTGGGGATGTCACAAATAAATGTGGAAGCCCAAGTAAAGAGTTTCCATCACTGAATTTTCTCAGATTGGAATTCAGCCACTGATGATACAGTAGGAACATGAAAGATTATGTCAGAAGAGGCCTAAAGAAGAGATCATGGTAGATCTCCTTATCACATTTACTTTACAATTAAAGAGGCATTAATCTTAAAAAAAACAAAAAACGATTCCTTGGTAAAGCACTTGGGAATTATACAAATTTGTATCCTTAGAACTTTTACATATAACAGATATAATTGGATATAATAAAGGACAGGGTGCCAGGTGACACAGTCACCTGTAACCACAAAGAAAATGTGTGTAGAATCTGAGACACCTTCTCCTAATTTCTAGTATTAGGGATGACTCTGATGTATGAATGAACTTTTTTTCCATTCAATATATGTGGCAAAGATCTGAATAAAGTAAATGTTCGCTTTTTGACACTCATATCAAACTGAAAACACCTCAATCAACTGTTGGATGGATTTGGCATAATTATTGATATACTTTGCAGGATTTTAAGAGTGAGGATTCAGTGCTCACATACTGCATTTGAAACGAACACAACTTATCAAGTAGAGTTCTGACATGTGTGACTCTTAGTATCATTTTGGAAGTGAAATAACCTGTCAGATTTTAAAATGTGTTAACAACTGGATGGTTAACTGGCAGGGACACGAAGAGAGGACATGGGCTTGGTTTGAGATTTTGTTCTGGAGTAGAGTCCCTGACTGCCAGCCTGGAAGTAATCACAACAAAAGTTTTCCTCCAGGGGTTCTGAACAAAAATTCAATAGCAGAATAAATAAACTACTACACAGTTAGATTATCTTAACTAGCATCTGCACTCTTCTTTACAATAGCCATTTATTGATGTCTTTCCAAATACATTAGAAGTGGCAGAGGATTTATTTTGCCTTTGAAAAGTACTTATAACCATTCACTCATTCAATAAATATTTAACTTTCTCCTATGTGCCAAGCATTCTTTTCAAAGTACATTATCAAAGTTGAATAGCACAAAATGCCTAATATCCTATTATTGGAGATATCTTACCTTTAAATGGATTAAAGCAATTTATATAGAATGGGTAGACCAAAAAAATCTACTTCTCTCAGATTTTGTAAAACTCTTCATCCTCATGAATTTATATCTGGGGCCTGACACATAGTAGGTGCTTCAAATACGGTGCTCTGTTAATTTGTCCATGTTCCAACCCCAGTTGATTGTGTGTGTGTGTATGTGTGTGAAATTGTCTAATAGAAAAAAACCCTCTGACCACTAGTTCATTTGTACTAGTATCACTGCCATCTACGACAGTGATTTATTTTAAGGAGTTATAATACATTTTTTTGTTTGATTTCAAAATATGTTTTCCTTATTCTTTCCATCACTCAAATTCCTTCTGGAAAAAAAGTGGGAGGGCAGTGTTTGGGGTAGGATAGGTAGGCGGTATCGAGAGATGGCATAGCATTTATTTTTGAAGTTAGAGCTTAAATGACTTGTGTATGTGTGTGTATGTTACACTTCAGAATGAACTAGAGTCTCCCAAAATGAGAGTTAGAGATTGTGGCTCTTCAAGGAAAAAATAATAGAATTGGCAGCAATGAAACCTAGGCTAGAAATGATTTCTGCTTTAAGAACAGGGAGTCAGTCAACATCCATGTTGCTGAGCATCTATGGCGCTGAGCAACGCTCTGGAACTATTGTAGAAATAGAGAAGGACTTAAGAGATGCAAGTGTGACTGAAAATTTCTTCTGAAAGAATTCAGAACCCAGGGTCTGGACGATAATTGCATATTTATTTCCTATCTCTTGGTAATTTCTGGCTTCTTGAATAAATTTTGAGAAACTATTGGCCATCCATTTATGCTGAAAGTTGGTATTTAAATCCCTTTTCAACCATGAAGAGCCATGGTATCTGTGATTCATAATTACTTTAAAAACAGATAACAATCATTGCATGCAGTTTATCTCAAGGGAAATAAGGCCTAGAAACATCCGCCTAAGAGCAGAAAGTAATTTCATGCTAAAACTGATCCCCCTGACTTCAACTAAATTTGAATCAAAGTATCTACATCTACATCTGTGTTTAGATTTATATCCATCTACATGATCTTTTGTCTACCTCTCTAGCTTGGATTATTATACTAAATATGTACCTTCTATTAAAGTTAATTCATGAAAAAATGTACTGTCAAGTAAACACAATGGCAGATTGTAATCACTGAGTGAGTGGTATACACACACACACATATATGTATGTGTATACATACACACACACCGACAAATAAAAAAAAGTAGTCTTATGCTGAGCTATTTGGAAATATATTTCTAGCACTTCAAACATTCTATGATATACATATACACAGATATGAAGGGGCAAGTCCATAGAATCTCTGGGAGGGAGATAAGCATTTTTATTCAAAATGTGGAGGATAAAATGAGAAGGCAAAGCCTACAGAAAACATACAAATAAATATCTTCTTTGAAATTCCTTTCCTGGAATAATTCACAGTTCACATGTGTGAAGGAATGTTCTTATTACAAAGGATATTTTTTTAAGTTACTTATATGTGCACATCATTTTTATGATCCCTGAATCAGATACATTTTGTAGATCTTTCACAATTACCCAAGTTATTCTATAGGATCTATGTTGTATAAAGAAGAACCCTTAATATATTAGATTTGAAATATACTTTTAGCATTTAACCTAATTTTTCCATATTTCCAATCGTGTTCCTCTTTCTGTTTGGAATAAGGATGCAATGAAAACCTGGGGAGTCATTTCTTTTAATGCATCAAAATTGTGTTTCGTTTTTCTAATGTAATATTTAAAACCCAAACACTTTTGAAATCAATTTATCAACAGTCAATCCTGGATGGTTTTCTGCTTTCTTTCTAAAATGCAAACATGTTTCTGCTGTCAGATGGAGTATTGCCAATGTACCACGTACTCTTTCATGAAATTTAAAGAAAATAAAGCAAAATTTCATAGCTCTTACAGTTCTTAAAGATCCTGTATAATGTTGGGCTGTTGGATTTTGAGGGGCAGTCAGCAAAGTTCACCTGATTTATTGGCTTCCCATTTAATTAACTTGGTATGGCCTAAATTCCTCAGAGTTTCTGAAGCTATCCTGTCCTGTGTGATCTTTTTAATGGTTCAGCCTGGTTAACAAACACAATTTCCGTATTGTGCATCCCTGTCTATAGGAGAGGCCAAAGCCTTTCATTCAAACTCTGGAAAGTTTCCTCCTCATTTGCAGGTGGTGGTGTAAACAGGGAAGAAGATTAGGGGTGTGTCATGGGCCATGTCACTCCTCAGTGCCCCTCCTCCTCTCTTTATGACAAAGGAGTGATAAGAGAGGTCCAGGAGATCTGAGGGTAAGTGCAAGAGAATGTGGCCCAGGATGGTGTGAGTAATGGAGAAAGTGAAACGAGGAAATATTGGCAAAGAAGATCAGAAAAATAGGCACAACCAATAGGGGCCCTGCAGCCTCTGTATACACAGATTGTTTGTTTTGCTTTTGACAAGGTGTTATGAAAAATATGCATTAGGTCAATGAGAGATATCCCAAATTTTAAAAAAGGCAAGAAAGAGTGGGGAAACTCCTCTCCTTTTAAAACCCCCTGCCCTTATTATTTTGGTACAGTGCCTTAGGAAAGGATTAGAACTCAGTGGCCTTGCTCTTTATAAATGCATCATCATTTCTTACATAAATATCATCTACATTTGGCTTTTTGGGTGTCACACAATTAGCAAATTAGTCATTCACTAAAAGCATTCATCTAGGTTTTGTAATACTTTTCCCACCTTAATTTTAGAATATTACATGCCAAGGGGAAAAATTGCCTTCTTTTTTATTGCATTCATTGAAATCCCTCTCTTAATGCTAGACTCTGGAGTTATAGTGGCAGTTAGTTCTGTCATCAGAATATCAGCACTCTGGATGGAATTTTGAAAATTACAAAGACTGTGTGGGCATTATAGCAGAATCGATCATTCTCTCTATACGATAAATGCACTCTCATTTTGAGCCTATGCATTTCCTTTAATATAGTCCCCCTTTCAGTTCAATTGATGGCATTTACTGCAAGTGTGAGACAGGAATTAGAAACTTCCTTGAAGGTTTCGGATCTTTTGTGCACAACATCTATGAAAAAGAAAACTATTTTTTTTCTGTTGAAGAACCTCATAAATTCATGAGATTTAGTGAGTTGAGCTTAGATTCTAAGAAATAAAACAAATGGTTCATCTGCACTTATGTGGATAAGTATGAAATTCAATATTCATGTCCAAGAGAATCCAGAGGTATAATTGAGGGATTTTAATCCTGCATTTAAAGTACCCTAGTTCTTTCTAATATGGTATACTTCCAAAATGCAATATTCCAAGTATGACATTCAGAGAGGCCCAGGTGCCATGTTGCAATTCTGTGGAACAGTCATGTTGAAGATTTGCGGAAGGACTATCATCTCTGTAGACTTTGACTGATGAATCTTGGGTTATTTGAAGTTGAAGTAGAGGCCATTTTATGTAGTCCGTTTCTTCTATACGTTCATGATTTGCCTGGGTGGGGGTGATATCTGTTCTCTAGAAAATCTAAGAGCTCCGCCAGAGGGAGTCTGTCTTCTGTCAATAGCAGCTAGGGGGGTACTCAAGAGAAGCCCTGTATGCCATTCTGGAGAACAGGAGGGTGACTTGAATACAATCTGTAGTGTTTTGTCCATTGCACTCATTAATAGAGTTGTGCCATGGAATTTCATGTTTCCAGTTGAGTACTCAGCACCTGAAATTGCCCATTGGTGATGAGACCTTGAATAAGGTCCTCCTTTTAGAGAGGAGCTGGCGCTGTAGAAAATAGTCTTAGAAATTCATGCATTTCCATCTGTTTCTCCAAATATGGGTGTTTCTTTGCTTGTCAGCTTATTAATCCTCTACTTAATATCATACTCAAACCAAAACCTAATTATATGAGCCCAGAACCACAGCGTAATATTATGAAGACAAGTGTACATATTATTTAAAGTCCCAGTGATAGTTTTCAAGGTTTGTGTAACTTGGGATCACCATTTTGAATATTATTGGTAAAATTATGAAAAGCAGTTCTAGAATCAAAACACAATGGCATGTTAATTTCATAGTAAAATGTGATCCTGCAACTGTAATTAATATTATCCATCTCAGTAGCTGTGGGTCATTATATAGTTTAATTCAATTATTCTTGATTAAATAGAGTTAATCCATTATAGGTATTGGTGAACCTAATTTGCGGCAATTTACAGAGGATAGACTTATTAAAGATAAATAGTGAGATATTTTATTTAACACACATTTATACTAGCTTAGTTTTAGAATTTAAAGGTCATAATCTGCTCTGGCAGCACACACACGCACCCTGTGGTTAGTTTATTTCTGCTACTTTTACAATCAGTTACTGCTTTGGTGAAAGCCTAAAGCTTAATCCATTAAGAGCCATTCAGAACAAAACAAACAAACAAAGCTTTAACCACTTCAGAGACAACAGTGCAGAACCAACAAGCAGCCTTCTTAGAAAGCCCTTGCAATTTCAGGATCAATAGCCTCACACAGGATGCTCCTACGTGATGAAAGCTAGAACATTTGTGCTGCCAGGTTTTGGAGAATAAAACAAAACACACAAGTGTCTGGGAAAGATAATTTGATAAGTTTAGTTTGGAAATACCCATGTAGTCCAGAGGGCTGACTTAAGTCCTATCACCACTCATGATGAAAACAAACTAAACATCACTTTGGGGTGAAATTTTTACCTATGTGTCTTGAGAGTAGAAACTATTATCTTTTAGTCTTTCTCCAAGTTCTACTACTCACAGCCTTATTATTACTACTTCTAATTAATGTAAGTGAATATCTGTCTATCCATTCATCCATCTGTTTCTTCAAAAACAAATCTTATCTACTATCTTTACATGAACATTTATAAGAATGTTAGAGTCTACTAAATTCAAGGCTACAGTTTTAACAATAAAACTAACATACGTTCATATATGAGAGGAGCAAAAACAAACATTTTTTTGCCACAAGATTAAAAGCCTGTTCATTTCCTTTCAGAATTATTCCACTGTATATTATCCTTTGTGAAAAAACCCATTAGCTTCTTTTATACATCCTCAAGTCTTAAATAATGCACCAGGACTGCAGAATATATTTCATGGAAAAAAATCTACTGTCATTCCATAGAATGAAAAAAAAAAAAAAGCCCTCCTACATCTTTTGTATTCATTACATTCTCCTTTTGAGTTTCACTAAACAATCTTAAGTACCGTATCTCTGATAGTTATAGTTTTTAAAATGCCTTTATGTTTATAGTTAATTATAAACTCAGTAATGAAATAGGAGTATTATTTATTATTTATCTCAAAATGTCAGCTGGTTAGACTTTACCCACAAATTATCTGGAGGCATTAAATTATATACCTTCCTAGGTAGTCAACAGACACTGTTGGAATTGCCTGCAGTGTGTTTACAAGCTAATTTGTTTACTGAATATTGTCTACTCGTTTACATTGCTGCGTTTTTTTATTTTTCCAAAAAGCAGATCCTCATTCATGAAGCAGACTTAATATTAGAAACTTACAAAAGAAATCATTTTAATTTTAAAAAGAAGCATCAGATCCAAAGCAGGATAATCTTCTTGCTGAAATGTTATCAGATAACATTGACCATCAACATTTTACAGACTAAAGAAATAAATTGCCCTGCAATACCATTAAAATGCATGATTTTTCTGTGTGTCAGGAATGCTGTGCAGTTTTGTCTGGATTCATTAAGGCGCTCGCTGCCTAAATGCGTTGCCAACCGGGATGTGGGTGGCTGTAATGGCAGCCTGTAGGTTTGTATGGAAAACAAGTATGGCACTGTGAAAAAAAAAAAAAAAAAATCCTTCTCTCGCCCTTACAGATACCTGTACGGAGAGCTCGGGAGACATTTCCATAGGCTCATTGTCAAGTGAATGTCAAAGCCCCCATTCGCTGGGAAGCAAAGGTAAGTCTGAAAAATGCATTGAGGGAAAAGGAAAGGGGGCGGCGGTGGGGCATTGAAGCAGCCTAACCAAGTGACAGACACGTAGACAACTCTGATGGTGCCAGAACAACACTCTGCACAGCCCACCAGCAAGCAATTTGTCACTGCGACAAGAATATCCTCCGCAATTTGGCATCAGGGTCCTTGGACAGCCAACTGCGCCTGTACAGCACGAGACGTGCTATTCGGCAACAGGGAAGATGGGAACCAAGGTTCTCGTTATTATGTCCAAATGTGTTATTTTATGAAAAACATATCTTTTGTCATGATCAACATAGAAAGGGAACAGTAGTGATTGATAATAACTGGGGGCAAATATGACAACAAATTGGGAAAAAATATGTTCTGGTCTGTTTTTGAGGTACCCTGTGTAGCGAGAAGCTTTCAGGATGTTTGCTTGATTGGTCTGGTGTTTTATGGGGTACTCCCACAGTGTTTCATAGAAATAATGAGTACAGAGGTGCAAGAATGAACTGGGAAGATTTCTGGTAGTAAACCTTTTGCTTTTAGCAGAACATACTTTTCTTTTAGACTTTATGTGTTTGTATATGGTGTGTTGATTAATAAGTCGCTGAGTGCAAATCCTTTCTTGCCAGTATGATTTGAAATAGGACAAAGAATTCAAGGTAAGTTGGCTTATAAATGTGCAAAGGAAAGACCCTTTACTCTTTACATTGCTACCCTGGTAATCTATTATAAAAGTGCAGTAAAGGAGAGAAGCCAGGGGCATAGGATAAAGGTATCTGATAAATAAGCAAGTAGTGTTCCCCTTGCCAATTACTTGGCATCTTACTTTGTAATTAATGCCACAGTAATGAAAAAAGTGGTAGGCACGAAGATTGGGCCTTTTGTGCATTCTATACAGAACCAAACACTCATAAAAATCTAGCTCAAAGCTAGCCTAGTTTGGCTGTCTCCACAATCAACACTTACTAGAGAATTAGTCCCATAGGGTGTGTGTGTGTGTATGTGTTGTGAGGTATTATATAAGAGTGACATCAGGCAATTGTGGTGTTGCCGTCTCCATTACACAGACAAGGGTGTCCTTCATTCCCCAGACATGATGGAAACGTGTACCCATTTTGCCAGGATCTAACATCATGGTATCTATTATGTTCACTAGTTGTCCTATGAAACACTTAACTGCTCCTAAGTGGCTATGATAACTGCCTCGCAATGCTTGGTGCATTTCCCAGTGGCTTGTATATTTGTGCTCTTTGGGAACTTTCAGGAAACACTAAACCTAATAAAAGTTAAATAATGATGAAAGTGATAACACTAATAGTCATTTTTAACAACTAGGAAAGAATGTAATTTTAGGCATTTTTGATATCATTTGAAATACAGTACAAGTTTCAAAAATATACAATTAATGTTATAACAATATTCTTTAAAGATATATTTTCTCTAGCTAGCCACATAAACTGGATAATAAAGGATGGTTTGGGATTGTAAGGAATGGAGAAAGAGATGTTTAATTGTGCATCTTGCAAATGGTGTTAGGGTTGGAGAATGTTGACTGGCTGACTTTGGGGATGATTAAATGAAAAGGCCCAAGATTTTTATCCTTTTAGGGGTAAGGTTCAAAGAAGGGGAGAACAGAGAGGCATGTGAAGAGAGAATGTTCAAGGCTAGAGGGTACAAAATACAGTGGAGACCATAGAGAAAACTAACCCCTACTTTTCTAAGCTTTGCGTGGGGTGTTTTCTTTGCAACTCCCATTAAAGTCAATGGGAATCACGCAGCTAAAACCCTGTGTAACTCTTTGACAATTTACTTCCTAGTGTCTGGAAAAGAGTACTACCTACTAAGGGCAATTTACTCATTTTAGTTGTGCCTCCCATACAAAGATGAATTTGATAGCACATAGCAGGAGGAAAAGAGAGACTGCGTTTAAGATTTTGTTATTGCAAAAGAAATCATCATTGGAAAATGTCGCCTAAACTCTCACCTTGTTTAGCAACAACAATAAACAGAGAAAAGCAATCCAGTGAAAGAATATGAAAAGAAGTATGGACTTGATTACAGGAAAAATGGTGATTGTTAGTATAAGGGTTTTTTTTTTTTTTTTTCCTATTTTAAATTCTCCAGCTCTGAACACAATCGCATGATAATAAGAATAGAGAACAATTCTTAAGACACCAAATTGAAGCTCTTGATTACTTGCTTTTCGCCATGCACCTCAAGTTGTACATATGTAAATATACCTGTGGTATCCTTACAAAATCTTTAATAATACAAATATTGTGAAAGGGAGTTACATAGGATTCTCCTTATGAGTAGAAATATAGAAAAATGACATATTTATTCTGCTGTAAGCAATAACTGAAAAATGCATTGTATACTCTATATAATATTTTAATAAGCGATAGAATGTGATGTTAAAAAGTGCATGCTATTTGTAATCTCTTTCATGAACTTTGAAGGCAGAAAACTATAACTAGCTTTCAACATATTTTTATTATAGGCTCTGTATTTCTTTCCCCCGAAATGAAATGTCTATTTAGGTGCTCTTCTGCCTTACGGATACAATTCTTATAACTATACAAACAAATAATAAGCTTATGTGGGCTAAGGATGCAGCTTCTGTGTTTTTCTGAGTCCCTTCTCTGTGATTTGTTTTGTGACTTGTCCTTTGGAGGGTGAAGAAGTAAGACCCTACATGGCTCTGCTTTTCGGTACATAGAGCAGAGACACATCTATGAACAGCTGCCTAGGCAAGCTGATTATTGGGCAATATAATTTCTGAGTTTATATGTATAAATGAGCACTTCTCGCCATGGACCTAGCTTGTGCTTCAATTTAGGTGAGCATACTGCTGCAGCAGCTTTGAAACCATTTCTCTTTGATTGTACCAATTAGCAGATCCTGAACTTTACCACCAGGAAAAGACATTGCTCCACATTTATGAATGCCTGGCTTTTGAAAATTAGAATAATTATGTCACCAAACCTACCATTGATTTTCAGATAGACATCTCAATAATTTTGTAAGAGTAAAAACCTTTCTGAAAGCACACTGACAATTTTTATGGCAGAAATAATATGTAGGGATGAATATGGTGATTTGATCTGTGAGAACATTTAAGGGAGAGAGATATTTTACTTGAACAGAATTTAGATGTGTTTCTGAGCTGAGTCTTTGATTATAAATTTCATGTGGGAGGGTTCTGACTGTGTGAGAACTTCTGAAATCAGATTTTCTTGGAGGAGGGGGTTGAGAATTCCCAAAATAATAAAAAGCCTGTGCTGCTATTACCATAGATTATAGTAGTATTATAAAATCATAAACAACGTTAAATTAATCTAGTTAAAAATTAAATTTAGTTAAAAATTCTCCGAAGTTTTAGCTCTGAGGCTTACAGCTGATTCTTACATCCCAGCCCATTCATTGTTTGGCCAGATCACATATTCTTCACCAAATACACATAAATGATTTCTGTTCATGAATTAAACCAGAATTGAATAACGCACAAAAAGCTCTTTATTATCTATTGGGTTTTTTTCCTATTTTTCTTCTTACAGTATTTTTATAACCAGCAAGAATAAGTTAATATCAGTATTTACAGCAAAAAAAAAAAAATAGATATGGCAATGGCAGTGTCATTCACAATGTTATAGAAACTTCTTTTCCTCTTGTGTTATAGTGCCATTGTTTCATTTTGAGCAGGAAACTGAATAATCTTAACACATTTCATGGAATCAAAGTTTTACAGAGTTATATATTCTAGATCTCTTATTTTAGGAATTATCTTTGCCATGATCTGAATGAATTAGATATTTTAACTAATTAAATTCTAAAATTAATCTGTTTATTTCAGACTTGGTTTGCTGGGAATTTACTATAAATCAATGTTTTCTAGCGCTGACGTTTACGACATCTTTCAATATTCATTTTTTTCTCTCCCTCCACATGGTTAAGAAATTATTATGACTTTGACATGACATCTATGCAGTCATTTTGTAGTATATGCAGTTGGGGAAGACATACAGAAATAATATATTTTCCCTTACAAGATCTCAAAACCACATATTTAGTTTGCAGTACATGCACACACACACACGAACACAGTACATTTCTTTAGCTCCATGAGCACATTTTGAATATATTGGCCCTGAAACACTTTCTCAGTCCCAGGAATGGTGTTTCATGAAGTCATTTTGGTTCTCACTAAGAAACCAAATAAGTGTATCATCAAATTAATGATTAATTTTATTATTAAAGACAAGTTCATATATATATATATATATATTCATTATTTTAACCACATTTGTTTTTTCTTGTATCTGTCTTTGGGCTTCCCTTGTGGCTCAGCTGGTAAAGAATCCACCTGCAGTGCAGGAGACCTGGGTTCTCCCTTTATCTCCGTTTTTCAAACATGACACTTGAATAGCCTTCTACAACTAAAATCTACTTGGAAAGCTAAAGTATGAAGGGTAACTTGGGAGTGAAAGTGTGATACTGCTAATGACGTGATTCTCTGGTTCCAGAGATCTTTGGGATTTTCAATATGGTAAATTTCTGATGCGCCCCTTCAAGATTTGAGGCTTGAACTCTTCTTTGCTGCATCTGAGAAAAGGAAGTTACTATACAGTGGCCTGAGTAGTCTGGAGCAAAAGGTCTCCCATCATTATACGTTCTTGTTTGGGATGAAAACATGGAAAGGAAATGCTCCCAAGCAATGTTAAGTTGTCTGTTCTCTCCTTGGTGTGTGCGCATAGCTTCTTTATCACTAAGCTGATTCAAGGACACGTACTGAAAGAGGAAGCGATATTTTAAGGTGAAATGAGATCTGGAAAATTTCTGTAGTACCCAAAAGCAGACAGGAGAAAATCTGTATCAAATAGCAGAAACTTTGAAGCTTCAAAATGATGGCACAGAATGAAAAACAGTTTGTTTTTTTTTTTTTCCGTTCTAAAACTAAGGCAAAGGTTCAGGTGAAACATAACATAATTTTCATAATTATCTAAGTGTGAAAGCACATAATTGGTAGGTTCATTCATGGTCTTTTAAGTGGCATCATTGGACAATGGAAAAACCAAGAAGATATTTCTCTGCTTTTCCAATATCATGCTATATAAATTTGAGCAAATCATTTCACTGTTCAGGGCTTACATGGGCACAAAGCAAACAAGATCCATACACGAGTAGTATAAGGAGAAATGCATTATTTTAGATTATTTCTGATACCTGAAGTTTCTATTGTTGTCTGAGCTTTTATACTGTACAGAGTATATTTACTACAATAGTTTCAGTTACTTGTTCATTCAAAAATGTTTACAGCATATTGGGCATGACCGTAATTGCTATCAGCTATTCCGAGACTGTGAAGACAAAGCTCCAAGCCCTCACAATACTCATAGTCTGATGAATGAAGCTATAAACCAAAATTAACAACACAGTATAACAAGGGATATGATAAACGCATGTCACTGTTTCTGTGGGAAGTCAGAGGAGGCGCTCCTAACACTGCCTCAGAGAGATAAGAAAACTACTTAGAGGAGGTGAACACTGAATGAGATTGATGGTGAAAATGAAGCTTCTTGCGTATAAAACAAATATTTCACAGGAGGGCTGACCTATTTGTGCTGTTCAGGAGACCTTGGCTTTAAGCATTCTTTTTTTTTTGTGGCTTTAAAAATATACATTATTGTGAAGCTCTGCTGCCACCAATTCATTTTGATACTGGGTTTTGTTTCCTGTTTTCCTTATTACATTGGAAGGAAAGGGGAAACCAGTAACTACTAAATATAAACATATGATTCACTTAGTGACTACTTTCTAGCCATTCAATACATCTGTTTTTTGAATGGTGTGTGTGTGTGTGTTTGTGTATGTGTGAGTGTGTATACATATAAAAAAAGTAGACATAAGTAAATGTAATTATGAGAACTTTAGGATATCTTTTGATATACCTGGAGTGATGGGGGTGTAACAAACCTGAACAGGGAAACCTACACTCAAATTGTTTTAAATATTTGAGAGGATTCTAGGGCTTTCCAAGAACAGCTAATATACAAATCTTTTTAAACTTTCTGTCATACAGTGTGTTAAAAAGGCTATCTTTTTAGCAGGTGTGAAAAAGGAACAGGTAGTAGGAGGAGTTAATACATAGAAAATACTCAAAATGAAATCAGAATTTAATGATCTAGGGCAATGATTCATTCTCAAAGTATAATGTGCATAAGAACCACTTGGAGAACTTGTTAAAAAGTATAGTAGACTTGAGGTTGGGCTGATGAATTTCATTTTTTTACAAATTCACAGATGATGCTGATGCTGCTTGTTGAGGATCACACTTTGAGAACAACTGATGTAGACCAGTGCTTCTCACTCAAATTTAATCTGCATATGAATTACTTGGGGGATCTTGTTAAGTTGAAGATATGGATTCAGTAGGCCTGGGGTGGGTAGGAGAATTTGCATTTTGAGCAAGCTCAAAGGTGATGCTGATATCGCTTGTCTGTAGACCACATAGTAAGAAGCACGGCCTTAGATGAAGTTCTGCCTTATGAGTCCAAGTCATATGACACGGCTTGGTCATTTTCAGAAAATAGTAGAACCAAAAAATGATTTCAAGTTTGGTTTCAGATCAAATAAAATTGTCTCCTTACCGACAAATGCTAATAGAGAATTAGTCTTTGTTCTTTTATATTGTGTGAGTAAATGTTACAATCCTACTGAGAGAAGCATTTACTGATCTGTATAAAATGCCTGCCCTAGATACTGTGAAAGATTAGGTCAAATGTAGGTTTCTTAAGTCATTTCTGTCACTACCTTGAAACCTTAGAAATGAAATGTTACCCAGACTGGCCATGTATTGAATGTGTTATATTTCTCTGATTCTGTTAAGTAGGTACAGAAGGTAGAAAATGGACTGGTTTAACATCTTTCCCCCGACACAAAAAGAATAGAAATAGTATACTATTTATGTAATGTTATCTAGTCTCCCCCCATCTCTGTTTAGAAATTTTACTTTGCTAGGCAAGTTCTATTCATAGAAAGCAAAAGGTTGAACTAAATTTAGTGAAATGAATTGGAAAATAGGCTTAATTTTGATCAGATAACAGTCCCTGGTGGCTTGTATGGGTCTAGGCATGGAGGAGCCTTACTGAGAAATGTTGACTCTCTTCAACCTACATTTTCTTGGTAATTGGTAATTCTCCATCCCCTCTATTCTGTGTGCAGGCATGCTTAGTTGCTCAGTCATATCACACTTTTCAACCCCATGAACTGTAGTCTGCCAGGCTCCTCTGTCCATGGAACTTTCCAGGTAAGAATACTAGAATACTATCTTCTCCAGGAGATCTTTTCAACCCAGGGATTGAACTTGCATCTCCTGCAGGTTGCCGAGCCACCTGAGAAGCCCTTTTAAATAACAGAGAAATGAAATAATGGTAATGGCATTTGGAATAGAAATTTCTAATAGAGCATTCAGATGTAATATTCAAAAGAGGGGGATCTGCAGTATTTACTTTGACTGACTTTGGATGGTTTTAAGGACCATAGGGCTGCATGCATTTTTGTTCTTATGTCCCTGCCATTCACAAATTTTCAACTGATATGATACTGTTAAATTCAGTGACTCAACATGGTTTTTATGTTTGTCAACATGGTATTTATATTTGTTTTTTTATTTGTCAAGTCTCAATTTATTTGTTGATATTTTCTTGGTGAAGTAGATTAGATATGGGCCACCATATTTTTATGTTCATAAAAATACCCAAACCACGGCAGCCAAGGAAATGCAAAAATGTTTAAAGTATTAATATAATTTTAACATAGCTTTTTGCTTGAAGTATGTGACTTTTAATATTTTCATTTCTGCAGATAAGTGATATATTTACAATAATAATTTATGGTTAAGTACTTTCGGCACTTATACTCCTTCATCTCATGTCTCAAGGATGTTCATTTCTGATCCACTTACAAATTGGACTACACCAAGCAAAAATTATACTTGTAGGATGTTTGACTTTTTAGCATGTCATACTTGCATCTTTTGTTAATTATCTAAAAAAAGTTGCAAACAATATGGTTTTAAAATGTAGCTGTTTGGGCGAGAGGAACAGTGCTTAACCTTTTTGGAAATTCCACCCTTTTTAAGTGTGACTCGCCTTCAAAGAAAATGCTCATGAAGCACATTCAGGAAAATTTTGCATACAAAGTAACGCATATTCATTGATTTTTTGAAGGAAGATTAGCAACTCTTGATAATTGAGGTGAAGTTAACCAAAATGCCATCTTTTTTTTTTTTTTTCCTTTTGTTACATAGACATTGAAACCAGATGGATCAATAGACTGTTTTTCTAAAAACATCATTTTGTTTTTATGGTGTAAACCTTGCCTTACAAATAAGCCTTTATCCTGATTTGTAACATAGAAGCAAGTGGACATCTGGCTTCTGTGGAAAATATGATTCACTCATTTGCATTTTAAAATTCCATTCATTCCATTTTTAAATTGTTCACTTGTCCTCTTTGCTCTTTCTAAAAGCAACACTTCTCAACTCTCTTCCATTTCAAATTGAAGTTTGAAATTAAGTTATTTATAATTCAGAATGTTATCCTTTTAACATTTTTAAATGAAAATCAATATTCAAGGTCCACAGCATGAAGAAACTCACAATATCTAGGTAAGTGAAAAGTCATTTGAAAACCACAAAGGAATTTGGGTGTCAAAAATCAATTTAACCCCTCTTCCTTTACATTGGATTTGAGTGAGGGTCAAAATGCTAATAAATAATTTATTCTTCAAGTCAGTTATAATCTGTATTCAAAAGCATTTTGCTGTATATAGGTGCTTCTATCATTAATGATAGGTTATAAAAAAATTCTGAGCTGAAAGACTATAATGCTATTTGGTTGCTCATGAATATTATTTGCCGCAATAGTTTTTACAAGAATTTGAAACTTGAAAGATTTTCAATCATTCTTAGTCCTAGCCCTTTCTCATTATAGTGGCAAATCCATAATCTAATAATTTCACTAAATTGAATCCTCATGATAATCCAAAGCAGAATAATTTGGATATTCCATTCCAATTTTAGGTGAAACTTCTCATGAGCATTTTATGCCTCGGCTTAAAATCATAGGCCTGTGTGGAATGCTAATATTTCCAAAGGATAGTTCTGAATATATAGTTAGTCTCTTTTAATAACCAACTAGTTACAGCCTGGAAGGATCCTTGTGTGTGTGTGTACATAAAAGATTTTTCTTCCAGTTCACTGGAATAGTTGATAGGTCTAAAACTAGATGCAAGACACTCCAGCGTTCTTTCCTGGAGAATCCCAGGGACGGGGGAGCCTGGTGGGCTGCCGTCTCTGGGGTCACACAGAGTCGAACATGACTGAAGTGACTTAGCAGCAGCAGCAGCAGCAGCAGCAGCAGCAGCAGGGATAACATGATAGGCAAAGGTAAAAAGAAGAGAGAAATCAGTTCATCATCTTCAACTAAATTTTAGGCCTGCTTCTCAAAGTATGCCAGAAGATACTGCTCTCCTAAGAATATCAATCGCATGAGGTTTAAGGCGATTAAGGTAAATTAAGGTATTAATACTTAGGGGACATACAGCTTGGACAGTAGAGAGCTATACATGGGAAACTGGAATGGAAAAGACCAGGTGGTAGAAGTTCTCAAGCTCTGAGCTTCCATGCTCTCATAATTCATGTCTCACCACTGATATCCTTTGCTAATATCTTACAATAGAAAAAATACCTGGCAGAATATATTGAACTAGAAATTAGGAAAAGTGAATTTGCTTAAATTTGCCAAGCTAGATTTCATGACAGCTGTCATCTTGAACGAAATCACCTTTCCATTCAGGGCTTGGTGCCTATAACTGAGGGGAAATGAGGGATCATTTTAATGATTTGGTCTATAGAACTCTTAGAAAATGAGAGCTCTCTTCTTGAGTCAAAGCATTACAAACTCTTTTGAAACAAGCTGGAGATTTCTAGAAGCTAGAATCATGTAGATAACTCTTTATCCTAACTCACTAGGTCCCCTCTAGTCTTCTGATTGTTTCAGGTTACTTTAGGAATTGACTTAGAGAAGTCATTTGACTTCTGATAAGCTAAAGTGTATCTACGTAGGTTGATCCCATCAGTCATTCCAGAAATGTCTCAACACTTATTTTGAGCAGGATGAGATGGACTATCATCGGGACACCCACTCAATATTTTGAGGCATTGTTAGTACTTCCAATATTTGGGGCATCATTAATACTTTCAAATACACACACTGCACGGATGGTTCAATATAGATATCATAATCTTCAGCTCCTTTAAGAACAAGAAGCAGTCTACCTCTCTTTCCTACTGATGCTGCCGTCAGAATTCTGGGCAAGGGGATACATTCTGTCTCTTTAAAGGAAATTTAACTGCCCTGATGGGAGGGAGTGAAGCAATCTTAAGGTATTGAGTGCTGATTATCACATCAGTCAGACTCTTTATCGGATATACTTTAAAAATTGAGGTGTGTGCTCAGTTGATTCCAACTCTTTGGGACCTCATGGACTGAAACCTGCTGGGTTCCTCTGTCCATGGAATTGTCTAGGCAAGAGTACTGAAGTGGATTGCCATTTCCTACTGCAAGGGGGTGGATTCTTTACTACTGCACCACCTGGAAATCCCAAGAATTGAAGGAGTTTGGGGCGGGGGCGGCGGGGGGTGGGTGGTGCTGGTGGTGGCGGAGAAACTGTTCTGAGGAGAAATGCAGACAGCTGTCTAAAGTGTTTTGTCTGAAACAAATACTCATGGGTTTATCCATCGAAGGAGATGCTAAAAACAAGTCTCTGAAAATGACTAGAGAAGTCTGTGGTAGATTAGGTCAAAGTAGAAATTTGATGTTTGCATAGGTAGGTCTCAAAACAAGTACTGAATCAGTCCCCATCTTTTAGGAAAAATCCAAATGTCTTTAACTGTGTTTTTGGTTCATTCTACCTCACTTCTGAGATGGGATGCTACTATCACTTCCATCTTACTCACTTGGTAGTTACTTCATGGGTATATAGCTAGGACACAAAAAGATAATTACTTCTCAATACAATAACTTTTGAGATTTTAGGGGGAAAAGTACAAGCACATAAAATTGTAAGGACGTAACCACTCTATTGTGCTTTATAGTGCCTTTCGTTTGGACTTCTTATTGTAAAAGTAGTTAACTAAAGTTCTTAACTTCCCTTTGCGGTAAGTGAAATTAAAGACCCAAGTCTTCAAGAAGTCAGAATTATAAACCCAATGCTACTCAGTAATGAACCTGAAAAGACAAAGCTGAAACTTTTCTTTCAAAGCTTGTTTTCATTACCATGTAAGGTTTTTTTTTTTAATATTCATTGAAGCAAAAAACATATTAAATGCACAAATATGAGTATACAAAGTATTGAATATTTGAGCAAAGGCAACACATCCATGTACTTTTCAGTGGTTTCACAAAAAAGAACATTTTTACCGTATAAAAAATTCAGCTTTGTCCCTTCTTATTACTATTGGCAAAAAGAAATCACTATCTTGATTCCTATTACCTCCAATTATTTTCATGTTATTTATTTAAAAACAAATTGTTTTGCTGCATTTGGTCTTAGTTGTGGCACGAGAGATCTTCATTGCATCATGCAGGATCTTTCATTGTGGTACACAAATTCTCTAGTTGCAGCACACAGGGTTTCTAGTTGTGGCAATGGGGCTTCAGAGCACGCAGGGTCTTACATCCTCCATGGCATGTGATCTTAGTTCCTTGACCAGGATCAAACCCACATCCTCTGCATTGCAAGGCAGATTCTTAACCACTGGAGCACCAGCGAAGTCTCTGTTGTTGACTTCTATGTAAGTAGTTACACATGATATGTACTTTGCTGTACCTATGCTGTGGAGCAGTGGTGATGTAATGACAGTTCATTTATTTTCATTGCTATAGAGTATTCGGGAGAAGGCAATGGCACCCCACTCCAGTACTGTTGCCGGGAAAATCCCATGGATAGAGGAGCCTGGTAGGCTGCAGTCCATGGGGTCCCTAATAGTGACATGACTGAGCGACTTCACATTCACTTTCCACTTTCATGCATTGGAGAAGGAAATGGCAACCCACTCCAGTGTTCTTGCCTGGAGAATCCCATGGACGGAGAAGCCTGGTAGGCTGCAGTCCATGGGGTCGCACAGAGTCGGACACGACTGAAGCGACTTAGCAGCAGCATAGAGTATTCACCAGATGTACAGGCCAAAGTTAATTTATCACTACTTTTGATGGGCATTGGTTGCTTCCGATTTTTGGCTTTATTCATCTTGTATGTATTTTGGGTATATAAGTATACTTTCCAGTTGTTGCTCAGTTGCTAAATTCATGTTCAGCTCTTTACAACCCCATAGATGCAGGATGCCAGGCTTCCCTGTCCTTCAGTATCTTCCAGAGTTTGCTCAAACTCATGTCCATTGAGTTGCTGATGCCATCCAACCATCTGTCTCATCCTTGCCACCCCCTTCTTCTCTTGCCCTCAATCTTTCCCCACATCAGAGTCTTTTCCAATGAGTTGGCTCTTCACATCTGGTGTCCAAAGTATTGGAGCTTCAGCATCAGTCTTTCCAATGAATATTCAGAGTTGATTTCCTTTAGGATTGACTGGTTTGATCTCCTTGCTGTCCATGAGACTCTCAAAAATCTTCTCCAGCACTACATTTTGAAAGAATCAATTCTTCAGTGCTCAGCCTTTTTTAATGGTCCAACTCTCACATCTGTACATGACTACTGGACAAACCAGTAGATTTTACTAAACGGACCTTTTTCAGCATACTTTTCTGCCTGGGATTAACTATATACCTGGGAATGGAAACAAGATATGTTCAGCTGTGGTAGATGTGACAAAACAATTTTCTGAAGTGGTTGTGCCATTTCATGCTTGTGCTAGCAATGTCTGATGTTGCTTCATATTCTCACCATATTCTATTTTAATTTTAGCCATAACTCCTTGGAAGGAAAGTTATGACCAACCTAGACAGCATATTAAAAAGCAGAGACATTATTTTGTCAACAAAAGTCCGTCTAGTCAAGGCTATGGTTTTTCCAGTAGTCATGTATAGATGTCAGAGTTGGACTATAAAGAAAGCTGAGTGCTGAAGAATTGACGCTTTTGAACTGTGGTGTTGGAGAAGACTCTTGAGAGTCCCTTGGACTGCAAGGAGATCCAACCAGTCCATCCTAAAGGAGATCAGTCCTAGGTGTTCATTGAAAGGACTGATGTTGAAGCTGAAGCTCCAATACTTTGGCCACCAGATGTGAAGAGCTGACTCAATGGAAAAGACCCTGATGCTGGGAAAGATTGAGGGCAGGAGGAGAAGGGGATGACAGAGGATGAGATGGTTGGATGGCATCACTGACTCAATGGACATGCGTTTGGGTGAACTCCAGGAGTTGGTGATGGACAGGGAAGCCTGGGGCGCTTCAGTTCATGGGGTCACAAAGAGTTGGACACGATCAGAACTGAACTGAACTGAACTGATGTAGTGGTATATCATTGTAATTTTTATTTACTCTCCTTTGGAAACTAATAATGTTTGGCTACTTTTCCTGTGTTTATTGGATATTGTGAAATATCTGTTGTCCATTTTTCTTTTGTGCTGTCTTTTTTTATAGTTTTGTAGAACTTGGTATATTCTGCACATGTCCTTCGTGAGATCAATGCATTGCAAACAACTTTTTCCAGTTTATAGTATGCCTTTTTCACTTTCTTAATGGTGTCTTTCTTAATTTTAATTTGGCCTTTTCTTTTATGGTTAGTGCATTTTGTTTCCTGTTAAAGATATCTTTACCTACCCCCAAAATGTGACAATATACTCCTACTTGGGAGGGGGGAGGAGAGCTTATTTTTTAACC
This sequence comes from Bison bison bison, assembly GCF_000754665.1. Taxonomy (NCBI): domain Eukaryota; kingdom Metazoa; phylum Chordata; class Mammalia; order Artiodactyla; family Bovidae; genus Bison; species Bison bison. The sequence goes on along the minus strand of NW_011494753.1, from coordinate 14,734,854 downwards.
TTTTATTTTTAGACCTATGGACAACTTGAAGTGATTTTTGTGCATCCTATAGAGTAGGAATCACTTATGATTTTTTCTTTATATATATATTCAATTGCAATAACACTTTATTGAAAAGATAATTCTTTCAGTATTGCAGTGCAATCACCTTTGCCATAAATCGACTATGTATTGATGTATGTGTACATCTGTATTTAGATTCTCCTTTAGTTTCCTTATGCACTATACTGTCTGAATTACTATACTTTGTACTAAGTCTTGATTTCTAGCAATGTGTATCCTTTTTGTTCTTTTTCAAACTGATTTAGGCTATTCTTATCCCTTTGCATTTAAAATTATCTTGCTGATTTTCACATTTAAAAATATCTTGTATAATTTTGATTGGGAATGCATTGAATCTATATATCATTTTGGGGAAAAATGCTGTTTTCAACAGTGTATTCTGTTCACAAATCCTTTCATCTCTAGTGTTTATAGTCTTATTTAATTGCTCTCAATAATGTCCTATAGATTTATAAGTAGAGATCTTATATATATTTAAATTTTTTTCTTTGACATTTGCTTTTTGGAATGCTATTGCAAATTTTCTGTATATTTTTAAAACTTAATTTTCTAATTGTTAATGGTATATAGAATTACAATTTATTTTTTTATATTGACCATTTATCCAGTTTCCTTGCTAAAGTTGTTTATGAATCTTGTTTTATTATAGAAGCCTTTGGATTTTATAACTATACAGTTATATCATTGGCAAATAATACCATATTTCTCTCTGTCTATCCTTATATCTCTTATTTCTTTTACTTGCTTATTGCTCTGACTAGTTATTAAACACAAGAGTGCTCATGGACATCTTTGTTTCTTTTCCAGTCTCATGGGGGAGTTTTTTTGTTTGTTTGTTTCACTATTGTGTATATTACTTGCTGTAGGTTTTATATAAATACAAATTGCAGATTAGAAAAGTTTAATTTATTCTTAAAAATGTATTGATTAATTTTCAAACATCTTTATATTTTCTACTTAACTTTTTAAAAACTTGGTTTCTAATCTAATAGCAATGAGATCAGAGAATACACCATGATTTTAATTCTCTGAAATTTGCTGGATATATTCAATATTGATAGGTTGTGGTCTGTTTTGGTGTACTAACTTTTATGTGCACCTGAAAGAATGCATATACTGTAACATTTGAAGACAGTATCCAGTGTGTTGTTGTTGTTGTTTAGATGCTAAGTTGTATCTAACTCTTGCAATCTGATGGACTGTAGCCCAGGGCCTCCCAGGTGCTAATGGTAAAGAACCTGCCTGCCAATGCAGAAGATGTAAGAGACATGGGTTCGATCCCTGGATTGGGAAGATCGCCTGGAGGAGGGCATGGCAATCCACTTCAGTATTCTTGCTTGGAGAATCCCATGGGCAGAGGAGCCTGGCAGCTACAGTCTATGGGGTCACAAAAAGTCAGACACGACTGAGAAGACTTGGCATGCACTGTAGCCCACCAGGCTCCTCTGTCCATGGGATTTCCCAGGCAAGAATATTGGAGTGGGCTGACATTTTCCTCGCTAGGGGATCTTCCTGAGTAAGGGATTGAACCCATGTCTCTTACATGTCCTGCATTGGCTGGCAAGTTCTTTACCACTGAGCCAGCAGAGAATCCTGTTCAAAGTATAGTCTATCACATTTGAAGTCAGTTAGATTAAGAGTGTTTATTTTCATACTCTAATCTCCTATATTCCTACTGCTATTTTATCTATTTTTTGTATTATTATTAAGAGGTATGTTAAAAACTTGCCATATAATTTTTGATTTGTGAATTTTGCTTCTATTTCTGTCAATTTTTTTTGCTTCATATAATCTAAAGCAGTGTTATCAGATGTACATAAATTTAAAATTGCTGCTTTCCTGATGTATTAAGTCATTAGAAAATGTCCCTTTTTATGTTACTTTCCTTTTCTCCCTTTCCTCATTTTCTACTAAGATGTTTTTAGCAATCCATGTTCCATGCATAAATCTCTGGATAACTTGATAATTAAACTTCACTAGTTTTTTTATTACTTACCTTAGAAATTATAACTCACATCCTTGTTTTTTGAGCATTTATTTCAAATTGGTATTCTTACCTACTTCCCAGATAATGCAAGATACATGGAACAATTTATATACATTTACCTACTTCTTGACTTTTTATATTTTTGTCACACATTTACTTCTAACTATTTTATAAACTACAAAAACATATTATTTCCTTTTGTGGATTTACTATCTGTTTCAGTGTGTAAACATATTTAATTTATCCATTGCTCTTCATTCCTCTCTGCATTTCTCTGCTTCTGGATTTATTTTAATCCTCCTAAAAGAAATAATTTAGTGTTTTCTTTAGTGTGAATCTATTGCTCTGAAAAATCTTTGTTTTTGTATTTCTATCTTAGCATCACTTTTTTGGAGGATATATCATCTGGGTATAAAATTTTGATTTAGTAGGTTCTGAAGGAAATGGCAACCCACTCCAGTACTCTTGCCTAGAAAATCCCATGGATGGAGGAGCCTGGTAGGCTACAGTCCGTGGGGTCGCAAAGAGTCGGACATGACTGAGCGATTTCACCTTTCTCCTTTTAACACTTTAAAGATGTTTCATTATCTTCTGGCTTTCATTGCTTTTTTTACTTCTTTGAAAGTAATGACTTTTTAATCCTTCAAGTACCCTTAAGACTAAACTGTCTGTGGTTTTTTGTTTGCTTTATGCTGAAGAAACTCAATTTGATTTTCCTTGTGTAATCTTTTTGTTTGTTTGTTTTTACCTTCTTTGGGTTCATAAGATATTCTGTATTTGTCCATGCAGTTTTTTTTTGTTGTTGAAAGTCTCTGCAATATTGCGGTTGGCCCATTGTTCTTCTACTCTTTCAAGCTCTCAGATTGTGTGTATATTAGAATTTTTAACAACTCACTTATATATTCTATATTTTTCATTAATGCTTTATTTTTAATTTTATATTGGAGTATAGTTGATTAAGGAGAAGGCAATGGCACCCCACTCCAGTACTCTTGCCTGGAAAATCCCATGGATGGAGGAGCCTGGTGTGCTGCAATCCATGGGGTCGCTAGGAGTTGGACGTGACTGAGCGACTTCCCTTTCACTTTTCACTTTCATGCATTGGAGAAGGAAATGGCAACCCACTCCAGAAAGTCCAACCCACTTCTTGCCTGGAGAATCCCAGGGACAGAGGAGCCTGGCGGGCTGCCGTCAATGGGGTTGCACAGAGTCGGACACGACTGACGCGACTTAGCAGCAGCAGCAGCAGCAGTACAGTTGATTAAATGTTTTCTGTTCTTTAGATATTTTCTACTGGCCCATCTAACAGATCTGTAAACCCTTCTTCAGCTCTTCCCCAACTGCAGTTACCTTATCTTTTGAAATCTGAATTTAAGTTACAATTTTTACATGTAAAATTTTTATTTGATTCTTTTTATATATTCCAGTTCTATGGTAGGATTATCTGGTTTATTTCATTTGTTGAACATATTGATCAATTAATCTTTAATTCCATGTCTGGAAATTCTGACATTTGTGTCACCTATAGATTTGTTTCTATTAGCTACTACTTGTTCTTTTGACACTGTACTTCAGTAAGACTTTTTTTTTTAAATTGTGTTTGATTGTAGACATTGTGTTTGATTGTAGGAATTAATTTATGTTTTCTTATTCTAAAGAGGATTTATCTCACCCTCTGTCAGGCAGCAAAAAGAGAGAACATATCTAATGATAGACTGGGGACTTCCCAGGTCATTTGGGGGTAAAGAATCCACCTGCCAATGCATAAGATGGCAATGCCTTCAAGCTTATGTCTTTGTATGTTATACAGCTTTTCCTAATTCTTCTCAGCAAGAGCTTTGATCTATTCTCAGCTACTATGTGGTATTTGGAAGTGAAAGTAATCCCCCCATAGTGAGATTAGCCAATATTGAGTGATATTTTACATATTGACAATTTACTTTAAATAATTCAGAGACACAGGTTTGATCCCAGGGTCGGGAAGATCCCCTGGAGAAGGAAGTGAAAACCCATTCCAATATTCTTGTTTGGAAAATCCCATGGGCAGAGGAGCCTGGCAGGCTGTAGTCCTTGGGGTAACAAAGAGTCAGACACAACTGAGCATGCACACATGCATGCAATGTTGGATTGAGCTGAAAGGGAACTGATTTTCTGTTCTGGCAGGACTTGGCCTTCCTCTTATTCATCCCTTTCTAAGGTGCAACTTTCCAGAGTTCCCAACAGAGACTTCCCAGGGCCATGAGAATGTCTCTGTCCTACGGTGTATTTACTTTCTTCCTGACTTCTTAGCCTAATCATCAATGCAGCATTGTTGGTAACTCCTGAAGAACTATAAGATTTTTCCTTTTTGGGTGGTTTTAGGCCCAACAAATTTCTGCCTTCCTTGATAGCACAAAACTCCAGTTTTTGCCTTCTCAATGGGTGCAGTTGACTTAACGTGCCTTTTCATCTTCTTTCCCTAAGCTAAGAATCGGCACATGCCATGAGAGGAAAAGAAGCATAAAAAAATTGGGCTTGTCCTCGTAAGCTCCTTCCCCACCGCCAGAAGTTTGCCCCTTGAGTCCTGGCTGTCTCAGCAGTTCTCCGGTGCCTTCAAGCATATGTCTTTGTGTGCTATGTAGCTTTTCCTAATTGTTCTCAGCAAGAGCTTTGATCTACTCTAAGCTACCTCATGGTGTTTGGAAGTGAAAGTAATTTCTCCTCCAGCCCTATGATGAGATTATCCAATATTGCATGATATTTTACATATAACAATTTGTTCTAAAATAAATAATTCTAAACTCTATCTTCCTTTGTATTACAAAGAACTCCAGTAATATTTTGAGCATGCTTTGAGTATGTATATTGTGAATTTGATCTATATAATTTTCTGTTATCAATTAAAAGTGTATTTTGTACTTGAGAAGCATAGTTATGTTTAGAGATATTAATAAACCAGAATTTTGGTGTGTGATACTGCAGTTATAAAGTGACAACAAAATCGGAGGGAAAACATCCCTCAGGGCATCACAATATTTGGTTCTTGGGGTATACGCTTCTATAGGAGTTTTAAAATAGAGTCTCAATAATTAGACTCTCTTGGATGAAGTTCAAGAAATCCATTTAGCAATATAATCAACACTAAATATTGTTAGATTGAGATTTTTAAAGTCATAGCTTTCAATTAGTTAAGAATTGATCTAAGCATTAATCTAAACTATTTCACAAGTAGGGTGAACCTTGGCATCCTTTTACTCAAGAGTCAGACATTAGGAAAACACTGTGTTTCAGGAAACACTTTTGGAACTGCTATGTTCAGTACCTCTTTTCCTTTTTGACATTATAGAATCATTGTAAGCACAAGGCCCGTCTTACATTCTCCATCAAAATCATGGATAGTCTTTCCTCTGTATCTTCATATCTTCATTCTAAGGGAGGTTTAATTCCATAAACTCTTCTCCATCCCATTCTCTTATGTAATTTTACCTGACCAGTATCTCATCTTCTTAATATCTATATTAGTGAATATTTGATCTGATAAACTGATACATAATAAAATAAATGTTTCGAGTGAAACTCTAAACATATCTATCAAAATACTTCATTATAATAACTCTTCCATAAAATAATCTTAATAGTATTCTGTTATACATACATTTTCAAAAAAAATGTTGCTTTTTCTTTATTAATTATTTGCATGAGTCTTTAAGTTACAGCTTTCTGGTTATAAATGTATATATTGGAATAAGTTCTGAAGATTTTCTTCACCCTCAATCCAATTCAAACCTGGAGGATATGGTATAACAACTGTCATAGTAATTAAGATATTCTTGTGCCTTGAAACTTTTCTTTCAACCAAGGTAGCATCTGGTTTTCTTTATTTTGACAATTGCAATTTCCCAGTTTCAGGACTTTTTTTACATTATCCTTCAAATTAACGTTGCATAGTGTCTGCCAGTTTTCATGGTTTGCAAGTATAATACCCCTTGGTTGTTTTTATTGGAAATTACAGATCTTTATTTTATATAATAAGTTTTTAGGAGGGATGTAATTTGTAAATCCATGAAAGAATGAATCCGTTTTCATTCAGATCTCTGAATTTATTTATTGCCTCTGTTCTACAAAGATAACATTTGTCTCAAGGGCATTCAAGGTTGCATTAGAAAACAAATAGCTTGTGTATTGCCACTTGCCACAGTTATGAAGATATTTTACATGATCCAGCAAACACACTGTGAAGAGGAAAATGGAAATATTATTATATTGCTTACGGCCTACTTTGCTGTCTTTATATTATTAAAAGCCCTATTTTCAGATTATTTCTTTTATGTAAATTATCAACAAAAGACCAATATCACTGTGGTTAGATTACTATTCTCTTGTATATATCGCTAAACACCTTACTACGTAATTATGATCTCCAAATGGTGTTAATATAAAAATGTTGTGACTTCAAAACATTGAAACTCCCTGGTCTAGCTGTTACAACACCATGTCCACAAGATATAGCTATATGCCTGTTTTATACTGAACTTATGTTTAAATTTAATGCCAACATTTCATTGCTAAGAAACATGTTAAATGAGGATGGAGATGCCATATTTATTGAAGGGCACATCTACATTGGCAGGTGTTTTCTGAATTAAACATTTGTTTCAGATAATATTTTATTCAGTAACATCTTATCAGCCAAAATGTTTTCTCTCTCTTTTTTTTTAAGTTTTGAAAATTCCAGTTTCCTCACTACATATTCTAAGCTGGAAATGTTTGGGAAGAAATATTCTTTTCCTTTGGTCCCAAATGCTGCAGAACTCTCATTTCCTCATTGAAAATCTTCTGTGCAGGGCTGTCCATTCACACAGAATATTTCTGCTCTTTAGGCATTGAACTTTATTTTCCAAATGTTTCTCTTTAAAAATGGGTTTTTAGATTGGAGATTCTAATTTGGAAATAGTTGAAAGAGTCTGCAAGTATACAAGTCAAGGTGGAAGGACTGGAAAAACACCATTTAGGATATGACACTTGTCTAAAAGATAATAATCTCAGAAAGATGAGTGATTGAAGTTTCCAAAGAAACTGCTGACAATGTCTGAAGTTAACACACTTAGTTCTAAATCTGCGCAATTTGACCTTAATTTTTTTGTGAACAAAAGTTACACTTTGCACTAATTTGCATTGCTGCTACTTTCATCTTAAATTGGAATTTTTTATCGCCATCCATCTGTACGATACCTCCTGTTACTAATTTTTGACGTGGATTCCCTCATTAATATGAGCTCCACAATTGCATAGATTAAAAGTTATCTGATCATATCTGGCTCATCCCATGTTGTATCATTCTGTTCCTATATTTGATAGAGAGTGATTTAACTGTGACAGTGTTAGTATATAAAGAGAATGAATCAGAGAATAATATTGGAAGAGTAAAATTTTGATGTATCTATTGATGTTTTATTTTATAGGGTTTAAAATTTTAGGTGCAGTTTTCTTTTTTTAGCCATTTTAATAGAGTAAAAAACACAAATCTTAGATGTTGTAGTCTTATAAATATAAAGATTATAGGTAGAGAGTGTTCAAATAAGAATTTAAATAGATTCCTAATTAAATATTTTGCATATCTTTGTGAAAAATTTTTTTTTCTTTTTATGATTAATCATTTTGAAAGCTCTTAAGTGAAAGAAATTTATTTCTGATAACAACCATCATAAGTACCAAAACAATATAGAAACCATAATCTTTAAAAATGTTTGAAAACCCAAAAGGTTGAGTTAGAGACTAAGAAACCTCTGGAATATAGTGAAACTCCTAATACTCTTAATTAGTTCTTTAGATCAGGGTCAAAGAAACAACACTTCTCAATAAAACATATGAGTGCAATGAACTGAGAATTCCTTTAAGAGCTAGATTTGATAGCTGTGTTAAAGCATCAGTAGACTTGTCAAAAAATTAGGAGCAGGGGGTTAAGAGGTACGAACTGTTGTGTACGAATAAACTACAAAGTTATATTGTACAACATAGAGAACATAGGTGATATTTTATAGTAACTAATAAATGAAGTATAACCTTCAAAAATTGTGAATCACTTTATTGTACACCTATAATTATATAATATCGTACATCAACTCTACTTCAGTTAAAAAAAGAAGAATCCTCTTTATAATCTCAAACTTAATCTGAGTTGGTCCATGCTGAGACTTAAGGCTACTTGGAAACTCTTAGCATCTGTTCCTTTATTTGCTGAAAAATTGAGCATGCTAATTATTAAAAGCCTGTCTTTAATATCAGTGAGAATTTACTGAAGAATTAAAGGACTCCTGCTCTTCTCTGGTTTCAGTAATTATAATGAGCTCTATATAAGGTTGTGCATTTTAATCTCTATCCTTCGCCTCTATAATTGGTCTGTAGTACCTATTATTTGGGCTGCTCTTTTCCGGCCGGCCCAATATGTTAACCCCAAGGAGAAACATGCCCTTTGACTAGTTCTTCCTTGAAACTATGCATCTATTTTCTCTTCCAGAAATTAAGGGTGACATTACCCATCTTCCAACATGGTTGGATAATAGAGGAAATATTCTCTGTGAAGATGCTCTGCTGAGTACCGTGAACAAAGAAGGTGCTGCCATCAGTGTTTTTTTGTTTTTGTTTTTTTTCTAAGGACTTCCCTGGTGACTCAGATAGTAACGAATCTGCCTGCAATGCAGGAGACCTGGGTTCGATCCCTAGGTTAGGAAGATACCCTGGAGAAGGGAATGGCAACCTAGTCCAGTATTCTTGCCTGGAGAATCCCATGTCCCAAGGAGCCTGGTGGGCTTCAGTCCATGGGGTTTCACAGAGTTGGACATGACTGAGCAACTAACACTTTCTCTCTAAACTCTTCTAAACCACATGACAATAATTGCTGGTGCACTGGGGTAAGGGGGGCTTTGGGAGCTAGTAACTGTTTAATGTTCGTGCTTATGGAGGACTACCTGTCTTTGATAGGTTCTTCTCTGGTGAACATTGGTCCTTAAGCTCCTGTGCTCTTCAGCTTCTATATAATTCTTGCTATTTGATTTACTTGGGACCTGAATCCTAAACTATTAGAAGCTATAAACTCTTTCTAGCAGCACACCAATTAAATAGAAGAATTTTAAAAACTAATAAAAAATCTTAATGTAAAGACGATGGTGACCACTGTGATTACCATAGAAGAGTGAAAATAACTCTAACCTGAGTGGTTCAAAACCATTTGCTCTTTCCTGATTTTAAGTGTGACATGCTAGTAAGTCACTTTAACTTTTTATTAATATATTACAGTATCTGAACGTTAAACTAGATCAGGTAGAAAGATTTTGTCCAGAACTCTAGTACAATGAGATACTCTAAGAAAACACTCAAATACATTCTTTGAAAACTGCACCCTACCCATCACACCCTCAGTTTTGTAGAGTCACAAAATGGCATTGAGTGTCTATGAGTTCCTAGAAAATGAAAACTTCTTAAAATGATCTAATCCCGTCTCCCCCACAAACCGTTACTTCCTAAAACTCATTCTGGAAGACAGTGGCCAGCTTCAGTGAGAAAGCTAAATTTAAGAACATGGCAATCCTCATATCTTAACTAGCCATTGTTCTTAGTGTAAGAGGAATGCACATCATCAGACCATCAAGTTTTCTAGTCAATCTATTTTCCTTAAAAAATGGGTAATTGTCAGGACTTCCAGGTGTATATAGACTCACAAAATGACATAACTGTTCGTCTGCAGTTAAAAACATCTCCGTAAGGATGAAGGCAACCTGTCATCCTAGAACACCTTTTTATTTTGACATGTAACCTGGTGGCTCAGATGGTAAATAATATACCTGCAATGTACCCTCCCTGGTGGCTCAGAGGGTTAAGTGTCTGCCTGCAATGCGGGAAACCCAGGTTCGATCCCTGGGTCAGGAAGATCCCCTGGAGAAGGAAATGGCAACCCACTCCAGTCCTCTTGCCTGGAAAATCCCATGGACAGAGAAGCCTGGTAGGCTACAGTCCATGGGGTTGCAAAGAGTCGGACACTTGACTGAGCAACTTCACTTTCACTTTCACTTTCACTAATGCAGGAGACCCAGGTTTGATCCCTAGGTTAGGAAATCTCCTGGAGTAAAGTAATGGCTACCCTCTCCAGGATTCTTGCCTTGAAAGTCCCATGGACAGAGGATCCTGGTCAGGTATAGTCCATGGGGTCTCAAAGAGTCAAACATGACTTAGCATTAACCCTTTCACTTTTATAATCCTAAAATATGAGATGCATTATTACAAAAGGTTATTATTAATTTCCTCATGACAAAGTTTTTTTTTTTTTTCTCTTTGTGGATTAAATGCAACTTCTTATCATCCAACATTATTAATTCCGTTCAATCCTGAGACACTCCTATCCCATGTCTTCTGTATATAAAGCATTGTGAAGGAATGTACACTGTGCCTCTCCTGCTTTTGTGGCAGGTTGGGACCCTTGGGATAGCAAACAGAAGTTCAGAAAGGGTTAGTACCACACCCTTTGGCCCATGGTGCATTGAATAACCTGGGGAATAAATTCATACTCTGCCTCATGAGTAGAGGCAAAGTGACAGAAGGGATTCTTATTCTTTCCCTGCCAAACACAGCATGGGCACCTTTGCCTGCTCAGGGTCCTATTTCCTTATGTGACATATGTATGAGGTATAATGAAATCCCAGCATTTCTCAGGTCCTTTCACCTTCTGATCAAAGAACTCTTCAACTAGTTAATAATTCCTTTTTATCATAATAGAGCCTTAGAGCATAATTTCAATCATGGTTAAGCATAGTTAAGTGAGAGTTAATTAATAGGCATTTTATATTTCATATGTCAAGTATTGATAGTTCTGTAGGTGAAGATGAGTCCTGGAATATGTGTCATGGACATATTAGTGTGAGGGTATGCATGTGCACCCATATTAGGAAGTAGAAAACCAGGACAGAAAAAAGTAGAAAGGAAAGAATTTGGAAAATAATGTGAAGGAAGGTGACTATGGCCTGACCTACGGTTCTTTAGAGGGGAAACTACAGTTTATGTTTGTGATAGAAAGAGGTTATGCAAAGTACTGAACTGAAGGAATGTGGAAAGTGTGTTCAGGGATGGAATGTGAGTGCTTGTTTACTGAAAGTATCTGGTGGGGATGCAGTAATGGCTGAGGCAAGTTTCCGGTCTAGGTAAGTGTGAAAGTGAAAGTTGCTCAGTTGTGTCTGACTCTTTGCAACCCCATGGACTATACAGTCCATGGAGTTCTCCAGGCCAAAGTATTGGAGTGGGTAACCTTTCCCTACTCCAGGGGATCTTCCTAACCCAGAGATCAAACCCAGGTCTCCCACATTGCAGGAGGATTCTTTACCAGCTGGGACAAAAGGGAAGCCCCTAGGTAAGTGTAGTTTTTGCTATTTGTGATTTCCAAAGATGAGTATGTGCCAATGATGGAAAAGGAGATTTAGATTCAATTTTGGATTTTAAAATAAATACTGCATTATTCCACCAGAAAACTTCAGTAAACAAATGCAATACTTTAATTCCTTTTAAAAAAGTATTATTAAAAGTTTGACTGTTAAATATTAAAGTTGACATTTTGATTAGCATGATTTGTCAAAATGTTCTCTGTCTTAAGCACTATGTGAGAATTAATTCTCTGTAATTAAACATTACATAAGAGCATATCTCATTTTAAACGGTAGCTTTTTCATCAATACCACAGAAATACCAACATATAAGAGAAACATATATAATTTGTTGATATACAAGTCAGAAAATTACACTAATGGTTTTAATTTACATTCCACCCTAGCCTTCTATATTACAGGCAGAAAATTTGTGCTTCCTTTAATTGCACAAGCAATTAGGCATTTACACTCTCAAAACTAAGAGAAAATGGCTAATTGTGTATGCAATATCTGTGCCCACCACTAACAGTGGCTACAAACAATCCTGCTACCAAAATGAAAGCCAGGGATAAAAGCCGACCCCGAGTCATTGCCCTTTTTGAAGCTTGGAACATGCTTTTCTCATAACTTCAGTGGCTTTGAAAGTTCTATGTTTTTGACAGACGTAAGCATTAGCCTGTAGTGCTCCTTACAATCTGAAGTACAGATTATTCTCATTTAAATAAAGTGGAAATGGTGACAAATTCTGAACAATTTTGTTACAAGACATATAATATTTGAAAATTTTCTCTGGAGTATTTTAGACCAATCATGTTGGAAATTTAATATGAGTGCCTGATTTCTAAAGTTACATTTCCGTCTCTTAAATCCCACCCAGAATTTGTCTCTAGTCATTTTATATCTCTTCAAATGACACCCAAATATTTACAGCCCCCAAAGCACCACAAGAGTTCCACTAAATAGACACATTCTCAGAAATTGCTAGAGAAGTGAACAAAAGATGAGTCTGTCTGTCTTTCCAACTAAAATGTCTGTTTTATTTATATACCACTGAATTTAAATTGGCTTTTCCCCTCACTACAATAGGTAAAATACGCTTTCTGGGTTCATTGTCTGTCTTTCAAAATAAGAATGTAAAAGGAAACAGTGTCCATTTGGCCCTGAATATTTTTGTTCATCATCTCCAAATAAGAGATCAAGACTTTTGAAGACCCTTAACCCAAGTTGAACACCCTCTGTGCTGTAATCAAATTCAGCTATTAAAAAAAAAAAAATAAAACAATCATTAATAGCAGCTGTTAAACACAAAAAATCCGCGAGGTTGGATTTTGCTGTAACAACATACGGAAAACCTCCTTTTGCTAAATCTACTTAGAAGCCCATAAGAGTATCTGAGCATAACCAGCTAACTCTTAATTCTACTTGACTCCCTCAGTCTGATATTCTAGCCACTATTTTTGTTGTTTTTCAAAAAATCTAACTACCCTTGCACTTATGTCATAAAAAATTCTGCCTTTTTTCCCTTTTTTAATATTTGTATTCAAGACAAACAACAGGAGGTTGAAATCAGGCCATTTAAAAGAAACATCTGCTGACATTTATTCATATGCTACATGTTCCACTTTCATCATTGAATGTAATGATAAACACACATTCCAGTCAATAATGGCAATTCCCAGCCAAGCTTTACAAATGGTCTCTTTAACACCTAAATTGACAGCTCGGGAGATTTTGAGATAGAAGCTAAATATGGTACATTTGGACACTGTTTGCCTAAGTCTAGGATGTCTTGAAGACTTTAATAAGCAGACATACATTACAAAATAGAAGAAAGTCTCGACTGTTCAGGTATGGGAGCAGTTGAGTTTGACACTTTTTTGAGCAGATTAAAAGCACCAAAAAAAAAAAAAGAAAAAAAGGAAGAAAAACCTTCAAAAACAAATGGCCCCTTGGAAGAGTAAAGTGAAATAACAGCCCTGGCCCACACTACATGGAGTCTCATTTCATTTAAGAGAGAAAACTAATTGCATCTCATTTAAATGATAGATCTTAATTGTGAAATGATAAATAAGTTAAATATTTATTTTGCTTCCCAAGTTAATTGAAATAAATCTTGCTCCGAGTTTCAATTATTGCAAGAACATTTTTAATAAAATATTAAATATGTTACGTTTATTGCTAGCCATGAATCATTCTGTTAGCTTTTAATATGCAAGGTTTTCTTTTAAGCCTATGCCATAGATTTCAATACATATTTCTAACTACTCTTCAGGAAAGGACATCTCCCAGCAAAGTGAATGAACAACACAGAAGGTAGCCATTAGAGATCTCATGATAGGACTGGAATTAGCTTGAGTCATCACTATGAGGACATATAAATACATGCTCCTCCCAAGACATTAAGGATTACATTTGCTGTATATCTTTTATGTATATCCCTTTACATTTTAGTTCAGATTGATTAACCTTATAACTGAATCATAGACTGTGTTCTAGCCAAGCAGAAAATCACAGCTTTACCCAACTCGATCATGTGTGAAGAGTTTTTCTTTTCAAAAGTCTGCTCTTCCTATGGTTTAAAACAGGTCACTCCCTACTGAAAAGAACCTAGACATTTAACAAACTCTCTCAAAACAGAATGAGAGGTAGGTGAAGTTATCTCATACAATGTCATCCAAAGAACAAGTCCTACCAATCTGTAGTGCTCTGATTAATGGTGTTTTTTTTCTTCTTCTGAAATCGGCTCCAGTTAGGGGACAGCTTGAAATTGTTTTTTTGTTTTTTGATTTTGTTTCTTCATGCAGGACAAATGGAGCTAAATTTGGAACATAATGTTATGGTGTTTTCATCTGCTCTTAGGCATGTTGAGCAAGATAGCCAGACATATCTTAACACCTTATTATTGTTCTATGTGGGGAAAATTTTAAAAATCCAGAAGATGGATTTACAGTATTCCATGGCATTAGCTACAGTGATGGAAAGCCTGGCAAGGCGAAGGACAGGTTACAGGGATTTCTGAGGCAGTGTCATAGAGCTCTGGGTAGAAACTGCTGTTTTCAAAGTCAGCCTTGATATTAACAGCACATTATAGAAAAACCTGAACACCATAACTCTCTTTTTCATAATGTCACCTCTCCTATGAATCTATTGAAACTGGTTCAGTAAAATTTTCAGTGAAAATTTCCTCCAGTCATCCCTCTTTCACATCTTTACAACATTACTGTGTGGTAAAATTATGGTGGCTAAACCAATTTGTTAAAGCTCTGGGGCAGAATTCAGAGGAATCAGTTGCTTTCCACTGATACTGCATCCTAAAAGGTTTGTAAACATGGATGTCTGGCAGGAGTGTAGCCCAGACCTGCCGCATCTACACAGGAGCAGAGTGTACTGAGTGGGGAAAGGGAGAGAAAGTATGTGCTCTCTCCCAGGCCCCCCAAAGCCAGAGCAGAGTGAAGATGGGACGCCAAATAAATCTGCCAGTGATTACGCTAAAGGAAATTATGATCTTGTTATAGAAACCATTAAAGGAAAACCAGAGTTGGTATGTAAATATTGTTGCATCATTATACCACTGAAAAAAACAACCTTGTGCAACATTAGTATGTTATGCAATTAACAAAATGAAAAATGAGCTGCTTGAATTTAAAGCTTTTAATGTTTTTCAAACAGATAATAAGCATTTTCGACACCACTGTGAAACATAAAAGGAAAGGTCTCTGTCAGAGTAAGTGACATAGTTCATCAATACTTCCTATGCATTAAGGAACTGATGTATGTTCACATATCTCTGTTATTTGTTATTTTCTAACTCATCAAACAGAAACCATGTATAAACTAAGGCAGAGTAAAGATAGAGGACTTGTGAAAAGAAGGAGTGATGTTTTTGATTTTTTCAGAGATGGTTGGCCTATGTGTGTTTTACTGATTTTGAGAATAAATGGCCCGGAAAGCCAAATTTGTGTAGCCAAAAGCACCAGTATAAAGTACTGTGTGCAATATTTTAGATTTAGAACTTATTTAAAAATATTAATATAATTCTTCAGTGCCTTAGAATAATAACATGTAGTTAGCATTTAATCTATTACTCGGTATTCTTTTTGACTCCCTAAAACCAGCAGTTAATTTACATTTTCAATTATTGTAGTAGACTCTAAACAATACTTTAGCAGTGTTCCTTCAGTGGAAATGGGAAAACAAGAACTTCTTTAAAATATGCCACAAAACATTTTCATGCACTATAGTATCTGGATATTATACAAATAATGTAATATTCATAATATACAAATTATAACTATACTATCCATCTTACTGTGGTACTTTTATAGATGAACCAAAAGATCACAATTATTTACTCTTTGAAAGTCAGAGAACTGTTCAATCAAAAAATTTCATAAAATGAACTTACATTACCAACAATGCAGCTATTTTACTTTGCAGATGATGAGTGATTTCTGTATCAAATTCAGAACAGTAAGGAAAAATTCATATGGGGACAATGCAACTTTCATCATTTCTAAATGAATATAATTTACTGTAGGCACTAGAAAGTTAATATGTTCTCTAAAGATTTCTTTAATTTAGTTGTTGCTAATTTATTCACACTAATACAGAAAAAAATACTGCAAAATTTTTCATAACAAAAAAACTGTGCATATCTCTGTGTTTTAGCTGGCATGTGGTTCTACACAGATGGTTTGGGGCTTTCTTTGCTGCAAAACAGATGGGCCTGCACTGTCCCTTACCAATCAAAAGAGAACTTGAAAATATAGGAATATCTTTACCTACATTGCGTCCTTTAATTCAAGAAATTAAAATGCCTAAAAGTATAAATAACTGCCTATGGAAAATAATTTTTGAAGCGGGATGTCATATGTTGAAATTATACAGTAACCCAGTTCATGTTTAATGCAAAAAATATAAAAAGTTTGGCTTATACTTGATACTGTTTGTAACATACAACTATTAACTTAAGAAATTTACAACTATGGAATGACTGTTATCATGTGTTCACCTTGCCTAAAAAACACTGCTGTTTTAAAACTTGAAGTGCAGTTAAGCATATTTCAATTCAAAGTGATCATTCTAGGCAGTATCATCCATTGAACCGAGTTAGCAAACACATATGAGTTTGGTACTCTTATAACTGACACACTTTTACAACCAAAATAGAAGTGCAAACAAAGCTCTGAATTAACCTGAGTTCTTTAAGTATTACTTTAATTATTCACAACGGAAATTATGAAGTCTTTTGTGCAACTGTGGCCTGCCTTCAGTGTTTGGATTTCTGTTGAAATGTGGAAGTAATTCAGAACTATTAAAAGCACTCTCTTTGTTTTGTACATATCAGTATATTGTACCAAGTAACGTGGCAGCACACTCTCTCATGTCTTCACCAAGTGAGAGACAGACATCATGGGCTCACGAGCTTAGAATATAGTGTTGCTTATAGGCAAATCTCTTACTGCTTTTGTCTCTAATATATCAATACAAATAAAATTTGTCAACATGGGATGTGGCGACCAATTTTTGATATTTTGTCAATATACATTCTAACAGTGAGAAACTTTGCTGAGCATAATCAAGGGTAAGATTAGCTTTTAGAGACTGACACTCCTTTGTGGCATTATCTGCAAAGCCCAGTTTAGCTGTTTGATCTACCTTTACTTACCCAGGATAAGTAGTTTCAGAGCACTGTGTACCCTGTATTTTGCATCTCTCCCAAACTGTGCATTTACATATTGTACAGCCTTTCCAGGAAAGGAAAACTGATGAAGCTCTAATGCTTAAGTATAAGAAAAAAACCCTAAAATTACTTTATATCTATAATGATATCTATATCCTCTATATTTATATAAGCACACACACATACACATTTATATATGTATTTGCAACTATACAAGTAACTGTATATAATTGTATCTCTCTCTTTCTCTATTTCTATATATGTCTGTGTGTGTGTGTATGTGTGTATATATATATATATACACACACATATATATGTATATATATGTTTACATAGATTTTCATTCCTTGCAAATATTTTACTGAGAAACATAGAAAGAAAGACTTTTTATACATATAAGCAATGTTTCTTAAATTGGTTTCTTTTTTAAATGTTCAGATTCTGAAAGAAACTGAGTATTTTTTCTTTTGTCTGTGTGATGCAAAATAACAGCTTTGCTTGTATTTTTTCAATTACATGAAAACCAGTGTCTTTCATAGATGAAAGGTTTTGCCAGGCTAGTAAATGTAAATAAAACTGAAAAATAAATATATTTAAGAAAAGAAACTCTTCTCAAGCACTCCTAATACTTTGGCAGCATGTCTGTAAACAAACAATTGATATGGTAATTACAAATAATCTTTATCCATTCTTTAAAACCAGTTTCTAAAGTTGTCTTCTAGTCTAAACCTAGATCAAATTATTGCAGTTGAATGAAGTAAAACTGAATTCTTAAAAATGTTCCTGTGACTAGTTTTTTTAAATAACTGAGTCTTCTTTTTTTTTTTTTTTTTTGCATTAGTAAAGTTTGCTGGAATAGTTGGTTTTTGGATTTAACATTCAGTCAGAAGACCTTCAACCATCTAGAGAATCAAGGAACATAATCAGCAAAATTTAAGCTTTGCAACATTTTTAAGAAAAATTATCTGAATTGTTGGGAATATTCTGGCAATTAAGAACCAATACAGCCCAAGTGAAAAAGCCTAAGGCACTAGGCTGAACATTTTATGGGTTCTTCCTGGACTCCACTGAGAAAAAAAATACATCTACACAGTACTTGGCACTGGAAAATGTAGATTGTGCCATCAACCATTATTGACTTATCTGGCTCTTCAGTGTCCATCTAAAAATAGGTCTGACGTACCCAAAACATATATTATTGCTCAGATAATTATTATTGAACAGATATTAATTCATGCCTATTCCTTGGACAGTTAGAATGCTTCTGACCATTCCGTCATTTTTTAAAATATTCTCCTGCTGATTATGTGGCCCAGGTTCAATTTGCCAAGCCAAATTGACCTAAACAGAAACTTACAATCTTTTATTTGATTCTTGTCAAAATTGGACTTTAAATTGTTTTAATTTTCTTGTAAACAAATACTCATTGTATTAGGAAGTAAAAGTTAGCAATTTCCTACTCATTGTTCCTCATTTCAACTATTAATATCTGTAAAAACTGTATGAAAGTATGAAGAGAAGGCATTACCATTGCCTGTCTTGGTGGCAGATTATATTATTGTTTTTGATTTTTTGCAGGCCCTCTGTGGGACAGAATTATACTAGTCATTGCATCACTGACATCAGACTTGGCCACAGGACACTCTTGTAGAATCTTTCATGAGCCTAAGTGATTTACATCACATCTAAGCAGAAGCTTTAAGAATTTATTGCATGGGACTTCCCTGGTGGTCCAGTGGTTAAAACTCTGAGCTCTGAATGCAGTGGGACTGGGTATGATTCCTGGTTAGGGAACTAGATCCTATATGCCACAACTAAGAGTTTGCATGTTGTAACAGAAGAGTTGCATGATGAAACTAAGACCTGGCATAGCCAAATAAATAAGTAAATATTAAAAAAAAAAGTTATTGCATGATGCTACCATTATTTGTTCCCCAATGTAATAGAGAAGAGTTGTTCTCCCCTTAAGAATTCTGGAATAAAAAAAAAAAAAAAACATGGGGGGAGGGGGACCAGAGTCCTAGCTGTTCCCCAGTTGACTTGAACAGGAGGAAAAAAAGATAAGTTTTTGTGAGCCCCTGAGATTTAGGGATTATTTGTTACTAAAGCAAAACCTATAAAAAGCTAACTAATAAGGAAATTAAGAATTTTCAAAACTTATCATTTCAATTTTTATTTCATCAAAGGAACTCTGCCTGTACTGTGGAGGACAGATGGCCATGGAGGAGTCCAGAGTCAGGAATATTAGTTGGAGGATAATAAGAGGAATAGGCTTGCTCCCGTGCTACCAGTTAGCTGATAGTTTAGTGGGAGAGAAAAGAATAAATCATTTCCAAACTGATGTGAAGCTCAGAATTAGTAGGTATTGGGGGATTATGTAAGCCTTTGTATTGAAGATGAGACTGAGGATGGAGTAAAATGTGAGTCAAATATTCAGTGGGAAGTGGTCAAAATGATTATGAAAGATCACTGATTGTCTCTTGCCTGCTTTGGCAGATTATTAAGTTATCTGAATTTAACTCTTTTTTTTTAAATCATTAAAGACAATTTTATTTAGTATTTACTGGACTTCACAGGCTATTACTTATGTTTTAAAATTTCATTTTTTTAATTCATGTGTTAGTTTCTTTTGAAATGTATTAAGTATTCAGTGTAGAAAATTTGTAAATTTACCCCTTCCTTGAACTCCTCCAAAAAGAAAGGAAATTTCTAAAAAAAATATTAAGGAAAACTGAATGTTTTGGTGATCTTCCTAATATATGCCTTTTATACCATAATATTATTTTATAACCTGATTTTTTTTCTACTCTATCACTAGTAGTTTCTGTACCATTACCTTCTGATCATTTTGCTTTGCTGAATAGAATTCCATTTATAGAGAATGTAATCCATTTTGTATTGTTGCTTATTTATATTTTTTGCTTTATTTTTCCTATTCTAAACAATGCAGTAGATATCTGTCCACTTACCAGCAGGATCTGACAATATCTACTCTCCTTACTCAGTATCTTCTTACAAATGCAACTCTTCTTTCCCCAGTAAAATAAATTCTTAGGCTATAAATTGTAAATTTACAGCTATAAATTATACTAGTGAAGAATGTTATATTATTCCATCAGATGTTTTTTTATTTCTTTATTCATGAAAGTTGCTCCACTAACTTGTGTCTTTTCCTCTGGTAGTCTAAGATCTGAGGTTGTTTGAAGAGCCACAATCAAGAAAACACACTTGTATCCTGTCATTTTATGCATGGATATGCATATCCTGGTAATACTGTACCAGATACCAGGTCAGCTATTCCCAGTCAGATTTCTGTCTCTAGGAAGCCAATCACCAAGAAAGGATTATTTATCCTCACCTGGCAGGACTCAGGAGTGGCCATATAACCTCCATGTAGAAGTTTAAAAGCCAGCATATGATTGTCTATGCCTCCGTTTTGTTTTTTGTTTTGCCTCTTTGCCATGAGACCAGGTATGGATGGTGGCTGCCCTGTTACCTGGATCCTGTTACACACATTCATTACAAAGACACAGCTACAAATGACAGAGACTATGAGTGAGAAATAACTATCTGTGGTAAGGCATTGAAATTCTGGATCATTTGTTACAACACATTACATCTACTCTCCTGGTTAATGCAACTAAAGAATAGCTATGTGTTCCTACAGATAAGGAGATCCTGAGAGGCAGTATAGAGTAATGGATGAAGACAGTCTTCCTAGGCTGACAACCTGTTTTTGCCTCTTGTTAACCAAGTAATCTTGAGGACAGTATGTAACTTTTCAAAATTTTCTTATTCTCACAGGAAAATGGACATGATGATACCTCCTCTCAAATGGTTGTTATGAAGGTTGAGAGAGAGATCAAATGTAGTGTTTAATATTCTGATAATACAAACATTTTTAATATATATCAGCTTATTTAAAAGGCTTATAGTATTAGTTTAGTAGTTTTAAGCAGTAAAAAAAAATTGAGTTTTATGTAAATAAAACACCTGGATCTCAGATCTCAACAGTGTGAATTTGGATTTGTACAATGAGTTCTCTGAGCCTCCGTTTGTGTGTGTGTGTATATGTCCTCAGTCATGTCTGACTCTTTACGACCCCATGGATCCTGCCAGATTTCTTTTGTCCATGGAATTTTCCAGGCAAGAATTCTAGAGTGGGTTGCCATTTCCTGTTCAGGGGTCTTCCAGACCCAGGGACCAAACCTACATCTCTTGCATCTCCTGCGTTGGCAGGAGGATTCTTTACCACCCTGCCACCCAAATGCTTCCCTCTGTATCACTGAGGTGATAAAATCAGTGTGTGTGTGTAAGGAGCACCATGTGTGGCATATTGGAAACACCCAATAAATGGTAGCTGCTATTAGAATTATAAAAGTAATAGGTCCATCAAAGCCTTTGGATGATGGAAAAGCATTTCAGTGAACATATTAGTCTTCCCTCTATTCTTTATTTTCAATTTGTTACTTTGAAATTTGATGCTGCATTCCAAAATCAACTTGATGGATCAACTGATTTTATATACAAATTTCAAGCAGCATGGCTGCAGGAACTATCTTCGATTTGACCAAAAAATCTCTTTGGAAAACTAAACTGTGGTAAACTACATAAAAATATGTGTAATGCAAAATCCAGTCATCCATCTGGCCTAGTCAAAGAGGACTTCAAATATACTTTGAGATAAAGAAATCAGATGAGATGTGCAACTAGCTGAATTATAGGCTTGATTTACCGTAAACTGACTCTGTTAACTTGAGCAAGGCTTTTGGGTACAGGTTTCCTCATCTCTAAGGTGGCTATGTTAGGATCACAGTAGGAGACATTGTACATTTGGTTCTGAGAGTCCTGAAATGAAAAGCATATATTTTTTATCATATTACTTTAGTATAATTTTCTTCTCTTCAAATGCAAAACTGAGCAGAAACTCTGAAGTGTAAGTGTTGAAAGTAGTATTATGTTAGGACTTTTCCCCTTATAGTTCCATGGTTCTTGAAGTCTTAAATCTGGAGGGAAAAACAACAGCGTCATTATCTGCAACAACCAACAATCCACTGACCAGTCTCATGGCAGGGTCTTCCTTGTCGCAGTAAATATTGTCCTGTGAGTGTGAAAGTGAGAAAAGCAATTACTTTTCTATAATGATTGATATTTATTCAAATCTTTTCTTTGTCTTTTCCACCTAATATCTGTTCATTTTTTATTTCATTCACTTTAGTTGTGTTTTTCAAAAGTTGTCAAAGGTTACTTTCCCAGATATAGTCCAAATTAATACAGAATATTCAAAATGTAATTTGAGGAAGAGATACGCAAAAGTGGGCAGTATTCATAAAAATGTTAGAAAGTGATAAAATTTAACTCAAACCACAGGATTCTATTTCCAGGACCTCAAAATCAAGATGAACATGTGGAAAATAAATCTAGTTTAGTATCTAAGTATTTGCAAATTTCTAGATGTTTATTTTCATATAACTACTAAATTCTCCAAAGAATTGATGCTTTTGAATTGTAGTGCTGGAGAAGACTCTTGAGAGTCCCTTGAACTAAAAGAGATCAAACCAGTCAATCCTAAAGGAAATCAACCCTGAATGTTCATTGGTAGGGCTGAAGCTCCAATACTTTGGCCACTTTATGTGAAGAGCTGACTCATTGGAAAAGACCCTGATGCTAGGAAAGCTTGAGATCAAGAGAAGCGGGCAACAGAGGATGAGATGGTTGGATAGCATCACCAATTCAGTGGGCATGAATTTGAGCAAACACTGAGAGATAGGGAAGGACAGGGAAGCCTGGTGTGCTGCAGTCCGCGGGGACACAGAGAGTTGGATACAACTTAGCGAGTGAATAACAACAACTATACTCCAGGCAAGATTACTTGAGTGGGTATCCATTCCCTTTTTCAAGGGATATTCCTGACCCAGGGATTGAACCTGGATCTCCTGCATTGCAGGCAGATTCTTTACCTCCTGAGCCACCAGGGAAGTCTCGCTTAATTATTTCACATCAATTATATTTGTAAAAATCGTTAACGTTTTAATCTCTGTTTTGAACTAGAAAGGGTAAGTGGAAATCAGGAGAAACACTAAAAACATTCCAGAGCCACTGAGCAAGCAGAAACAAATATAGTAGTTTTATTGGCCTGTGAAATAACGAAGCTGCTTTTAACAAGACTCTGGCTTTCCACGCAGGCAAGGAGCATTACATCAGAACATCTTCATATTGTAGCCCAGTGCAGTGGTTATTTGGGATTTCCCAGGTGCTGCTAGCGGGAAAGAACCTGCCTGCCAATGCAGGAAACTTGAGACGCAGGTTTGATCCCTGGGTCAGCAAGATCCCCTGGGGAAGGGCATAGCAACCTACTGCAGTATTCTTGCCTGTGGAATCCCAAGGACAGAGGAACCTGGCAGGCTATGGTCCACAGGGTTGCAAAGAGTTGGACACGACTGAAGCGACTTAGCATGCACACACACAGTAGTATTTATCAGAAGCAGACCAGCAAATATTTATTGCACTAAGATACTCACAAGTGAAAGGTGAAATAGTCTATGTGAAAACTGAAAGGATGGATAGAGAGCAAGAACAACGTAAGTGATGCTGTGAAAGCCCCAAAGCACATGATACGTCTAGGAACTTGTTAAGGATACAGTGTGGAGGGGGTTTAGGTAGGGGGTGTCAATGAGCCTGGCAGAATTAACTCAGAAAAGTGGCAATGGGAAGTTTAGAGAAAGATTGTAGAAAGCTTTGAACATTAAGCCAAAGAGTCTGGATTTTGTTCTGGAGACAGTGGGAAACAACAAATAGTTTGTAGCCGGGCCTGACATAAGCAGAACTGTGCCATGGGAAGATTGATAACCTGGCAGCAATGTGAAAAAGGAAAAGTGTATGCAGAAGGTTTCCTGGTTTTCAGATGACAAGGTGCCATCAGCATGCAAAGAGTTGTTTTTTTTTTTTTTTAATCTTAGGAGAAATCTTATATTTCCAATTCTTTTCTCTTGTAAGCTTTAAAATCTGTACATAACGGCAGAAACATAATATTTAGCCTTAAATTAAGGTTTTTTTTTAACTTACAACAAAATCAGGGGTCCTAATTGCAAACCCTTCCTTTTTATTGAAATGAAAGTTTTCCATGTGGCTAGTGGATAAATGGTCAAAAGCAAAAGAAACTACTGTAGCCTAGAAAGGCTTTTACTCAATATCTACCCTACCATGTAAAATAAAGACACACACACAAATACTTTAACATGCAATCACATAGCAGCTTTACAATGAATTACGAAAGGTCTGTAGCCTTAAAATTATTTACTAAATACGTAGTATATTATTACAGGCTATTTTTTTTTCCTTCTGAAGAAAATCTATCTTGCATTTCTCTTGGAAACCTGATGATAATATTCAATCATGTCTTCCTGTGGTAAACAGTGTTATTAACTGTTTATTACTATAAACAAGTAAATGGAACCCAAATGAACCACCGTCATATTTTAAAGAACTAACCTCGACAAAATTTTGACACTTTTACACTTAAGAAATGTTGGCTGACTTCAGTGGATGTATGATATCACTAAGAAAGGCAGAAACATTCTAAATCTTTGAGCAGGTAGCTACAATTAATATAATCTTTTTTATATCATCTCTTAGAATGTATTTAAATTATAAATGCCATAGAGGGATTTCAAAGATATAAAATTTCAACTACAATTAAGGCAAGTGTCAATTTTTTTCTATTTGTAACTTACCTTTCAGAAAACTCCACAAAGAAACATTTTGTCAACTAATAATTTAATAAATGTGACTTGTGATTTGAAGTGTTAAAACAAAGGATTTTTTTTTTTAGTACAAGTAATGCAAGAGGGTTTTCTGCTGCACTGTTTCAGAACTCTTTCTCAGTAAAGAAACCTTATCTAATCCTGTTTCATCCTTTAAAACTGCCTACACACTAATCTCTAGGGACAAATTTAATACTTTGCAACAAAGAGAATATATCCCTTTTCAGTGTGAATAGAGGAATTGTTAGGACACCAGTGAGATATGAATAGCATTATAATGCTGCCATTTACTTGGCAAAAGAAAAAGCAAGTCTCTTGTTGCAAGCAAAGAAGAAGGCCTCCTTCTCTGGGTTAAATTTTTTGACCCCGGGTATATCCCCAGACACCTATATTCCCGTGCTATTTGGGTCTTCTACCTCTTGCGAAGTAAACACTGAGCAAATCTAAGTAAACAGTTTGTTTTAGTTGAAGATAGAAAGACTCCATTTAATTGAGTTTTGATGATAGATGTGCTCCAAATGGTGCAAACAACTTTGACATGGTAAAATAATATTGTCTTATGGCATGTGTAACACTACATAAAGAATCTTAGCTTAGCACTTTCTGAGTTTACAACATTTAAGTGAGAAAATGACAAAAGAAAGCCAAACTGTCAGAAACAGAGAAACCTTTAACAATCCCAAATGCAGACTAGAATTCTCTTCTGTATTCATTTGATTTTGGGAATACTCTTTGCAACAGAAGGAATGGAATGAAAAAGCAGCCGAACTTTGTACTTGTGAAACTTAATTTTTCTGTGGTCCACTGCATATAGCTGAAAATAGCACCTTAAGTAACACTTGAACATTTGATTATATGATATGGTTGTGGGTGAGTGGTTGAGGCAACTCAATATGTCAAGGAAAGTAAACTCTAACTGAAACAAATCCTTCACTTCTGTTTTGTTTGCTGCTACCATTTATGTATTAGGTTTACATTTAAATTATGGTACCATTATAACCAGGCATCAATTTTAAAAATTAAAAATTTTATATTGGCTGTTTTTATGGAAAGCATATTACTCATTTGAAAGGTTTTCTAAGAAGCTGACTGGAAAATGGCAAAATGCAGGTGTTAAATTATCATTAAACTCAGAGATTAAAATTTTTTATTCTTAAATTTATGGTATAGGTAATTATTTTGCTAGCTTTTGAGAAATATTTTATTTAGTCTTACTGAACATCAATTGTGTGTACCTTCTTCCTATAATCTTTAAAAACAAGCTTTTTTTGACATTCAGAAAAGTCACTTGATTTCAGCTACATAGCATAGCTAATTTCATTTATATCATGTTTCACATACTGTATATTTCACTTTGGATTCATGGAACTACAGTGGCCCCTTTTAAATGCAGGACAATTATATGCTGAGGGAACATATACAAAATTTCATGCAATTTCAAAATCAGGAAAGGTTAACCTGTAATATAAAAATGATTTGGCTCGATTTTAAGTGATCAACCAAGATTTTCTGGACATTATTGAAATTATACTATCAGTAGTAAAGACCAAGTGTTTCTGAGCTCTTAACCAACATAATTTGAAAAGCAGGTATGTCACCTATCCAGTACTGGTAGTATAAATTATATACTTTTGATACACTGTGTTTCTTATCAGGAACTTACTCTTAATTTCATTGCTCTTCTACATGTTCATCTTTTTTCTTATAATTGATTCTGGCACTTTTTAAACATTTTGTTTTATGTTTGACGGTGTGGGGTCTGCGTTTCTGTGCCTGGACTTTCTCGAGTTGCAACGAGCAGGGGCTGGCCTCTTTGTGGCAGTATACAGGCTTCTCATCGTAAGGGCTTCTCTTGGCGCGGAGCACAGGCTCCCAGCGTGTAGGCTTCAGTAGTTGCAGCACATGGGTTTAGTTGTTGTGGCACAAGGGATCTAGAATGCAGGCTCAGGACTGTGGCACATGGGCTCAGTTGCCCCGAGGCATTTGGGATCTTCTTGGACCAGGGATTGAACCTGTGTCCTGTGCATTGGCAGGAAGATTCTTAGCCGCTGGCCACCAGGAAAGTCCTGATGCTTGGCTTTATGCTCTATGTATTCTCATTTTTCTCTCTTAAAACAAACAAAAACTCTTGAAAACACACTTCACATAAATATATAAATACCAATAAGCCCATGGAAAAATGCTTAAATTTATTAGTCATCAGACTATTGTAAAACCTCAAAAGCTCACTTTAGAATTACTGAAATTTAAAGAGAGTGAAAAATATTACTGCTAGAAAGCATGTGGAACTTTCATAAACTATTGGTAGGAAAGTAAAGTGGTAACAACTACTTTGAAAAAGTTTGGCATCTCCTTACAAACACACCTTGCCTGTGGCCCAGCAGTCCTAGAAAAATGAGAAGATATCTCCACACAGAGACTTGTTAAAAATGATGTCAGAATATTTATCAACAGATGAATGGCTATATAATACATATATTTTATATTTATACAGTGGAATACTATTCAGCAGTATAAAGCACCACACCAGTGATACACAGCACAAGTGGATAAATCTCAAGGATATTGTGTTGAGAGAAAGAAGCCAGACAGGAAAGAGATCATACTGTGTACTTCCATGTAGATACAGTTGTAGAACATGCAAAACTAAGCTATGGTGATAAAAATTAGAACAGTGGTTTCCTTGGAGGATTGATGTGAAAGAGGCATGAGGGAAGTTTCTAGGGTGATAGAAATGTTCTTCTATGCATTGGCCAAGATGGTAGTTACATGGATGTATAGTTTTTTTTTTTTTAATTTTATTTTATTTTTTAACTTTACAATATTGTATTGGTTTTGCCATATATTGAAATGAATCTGCCACAGGTATACATGTGTTCCCCATCCTGAACCCTTCTCCCTCCTCCCTCCCCATACCATCCCTCTGGGTCGTCCCATTGCACCAGCCCCAAGCATCCAGTATCGTGCATCGAACCTAGACTGGCAACTCTTTTCATATATATTATACATATTTCAATGCCATTCTCCCAAATCACCCCACCCTCTCCCTTTCCCACAGAGTCCAAAAGACTGTTCTATATATCAGTGTCTCTTTTGCTGTCTCGTACACAGGGTTATTGTTACCATCTTTCTAAATTCCATATATATGCCTTATGATCCAGCAATCCCACTGCTGGGCATACACACTGAGGAAACCAGAATTGAAAGAGACACGTGTACCCCAATGTTCATCACAGCACTGTTTATATTAGCCAGGACATGGAAGCAACCTAGATGTCCATCAGCAGATGAATGGATAAGAAAGCTATGGTATATATACACAATGGAGTATTACTCAGCCATTAAAAAGAATACATTTGAATCAGTTCTAATGAGGTGGATGAAACTGGAGCCTATTATACAGAGTGAAGTAAGCCAGAAAGAAAAACACCAATACAGGATGTATAATTTAAAAAAAAAACTATTTGAACTGATTGTACACTTATATATGCTTTCTTATATGCGAATTGTAACAACAAAACGTAGAAAAGAAAATCCTCTTCTGATTCCATATTGATCTGATTAAACCTTTTTACAGCCAGACTTTTGACCAGGTTAACTTCCATTTGTGTTCTCCAGTTCTCTAACGTTTGTTCAATTTTAAACTCAGGCATTCACTAAAATAAGACCCCATTCATATACCACTACCTGTGTGCATGCGTGCTCAGTCATGTCCAACTCTTCGTGACTCCATGGACTGTAGCCTGTCAGGCTCCCCTGCCCATGGGATTCCCCAGGCAAGGATACTGGAGTGGGTTGCCACGCCCTCCTCCAGGTGATCTTCCTGACCCAGGGATTGAACTCACATCTCTTGCGTCTCCTGCATTGGCAGGTAGAATCTTTATCACTGCTGCCACCTGGGAAGCACCCATATATACCATTCACCCTACCCCCAAATCCCTTTATCTGAAGGATTTGGGCTGGTTAATGCCTATTTTTTCTTTAGGTTTCAGCCTAAACATAACCATCTCCTAACATTCCAGACTATGCTAAGAGATGTGGCTATGTATTTCCATAGCATCCCCTGCTTTCATAATACAGTATTTATCATCTCTTCCTATGTAATTAATTGCTTAAATTATCTTCCAAGTAATTAAACTACTTCCAAGTAATTAATTGCTTAAATTATCTCTCTTTGCACTAAGCCATAAGCTCTGGGTAGGGGTGTTTATTTTGTTCACCTTGAATTCTCAGTATCGAGGAGCACCAAGCACTCCTTGGTGCATATCTGAAAAGCTGTTTGTCAAATGAATAAGTAGATGAAGAAACTGGCTCCCTTTTGCCTTTTATATTATCAGTTCTAGACCCCTCTTTTGATTTCTTTTCATTCCCTCTTTCACAGTTCTAGTTTGAGCTCTTGTCTCTTCCACTGGCCTTGGAATCAGTTTCCTAACAGATCTCTCTGCCTCTAGTTCCTTGTCTTTCTAACCCAGCATTCACATTGCTACAAAAAACAGCCTCCTAAAATAGCCAATGTAAATCTAGTCAGTTTCTCTGTCTTCAAAATCTTTAATTACTCATTAAATAAATTTAAAACTTATGATATCACCTCTCTGGATCCCTTAGTTCTTTGTTTTCCACATTAAAGTCTCCTTCTTCTATCCCTCTCTATCTTTTCTTCATCTCTTGCTTGCACTGTTGGAAATCTTTTAACTGATGTCTGTCTCCACTGCATTTCCCT
Organism: Bison bison bison; assembly: GCF_000754665.1. Lineage (NCBI taxonomy): Eukaryota > Metazoa > Chordata > Mammalia > Artiodactyla > Bovidae > Bison > Bison bison. The sequence continues at coordinate 14,705,249 of NW_011494753.1, read as the reverse complement.
TCTGGTGTATCTGTCGCAGACTCAGTAGCATCATCTCCTCTTAAAGTAAATTACATCCATGTATCTTTTCAGTTTAAAAACTTACTGGCCTGCTACTGCCTACAAAATAAATGTGTGTTCTTACCTAGGAACACAAGACCCTCTATAATGTTGTTCTCAAAAAGCGTTTGCACATGTTGTTCCTTATTTTTTCTGGAAGATCCATTTCTCCGTTCTTCACCTTGAAATACTCAGTGAAACGGCACTCTGTGACTGTCCTCATCTCAGCCCCCAGGCATGGCTGATTTCCCTGCTTGTTGTCTCTGCTAAGCCATAGCTTAGTTTGTACTTCTGCAAGAATACTTCCACTCTGTATAATTTTTCTCTTTTCATGTTTATTTTTCTTGTTATGACTGTGGATCCTTGAGCGTAACAACAGTGAATTATTATTTTATTTTTAGTCCCTGTACTTAGTACAAAGCTTGGAATAGAGTGGTGATCAATGAATGTCTATTAAATGAATGTACTCATGAGTGATAAATCCACACCCCTTGGTTTCTTCCCATGCTATGCTTTTGCTTCTGTGGTTTACTCAGCCTCGATTGCCCTCCTTCCAGTTCTGTGATTAGTGAAAACTTCCACATTTTAAAGGTCTGGTTTGCCTGATTCCTTTTATGTGACACTCCCCATGCTCTCTTAGAATTAATTATGCCTTCCTATATGTTCTTTTGGTGACTATTACTTATTTATCTATTATTGAACTTAATAAACATAATATTGTAAACTGGCTACATGGCAGGCCTTCTGTATGCTATGGAGGTTATCACAGAGAATGCACTTGGTGGTAAGCATTGAGAAGCTCACAGTCTAATGGAGAGATGTATTTGTAAAAATATAGATACAATTCAATCTGTTAAATGCTGTAATCAAGGTGAGAATAAAATGCCATAAGATCAGAGAGCTTGGAGGAATTAATTTGACATGATTCATAGGCAATGATTCATAGTGCTTGAGATTTGAGCTGGTACTTGAAAAAGGCATAGGAGTTTGACAGGCAAATGGGTGGTTGTAAAGCTATTCCAGGCAGAAGAAACAGCCTTTGTAAATGCACAGATTCATGAAGAAGTACTCTGGCAACTGATTCACCCTCTTTTCCTCCACAGTGATCTCCTAAACTCTTTGTCTATACATACAACACTTTTGGATTCTAGCAAACAACTTCTTGGGCTTCTCTGGTAGCTCAGACAGTAATGAATCTCCTTGCAAGGCTGGAGACCCAGGTTTGATCCCTGGGTTGGAAAGATCCCCCGGAGAAGGGAATGGCTACCCGCTCCAGTATTCTTGCCTGGGAAATTTCATGAACAGAGGAGCCTGATGGGCTGTAGTCCATGGGGTCTCAAAGGGTCGGATGCGACTGAGCGACTAACACTATCTTAGTATAGGTTTTTTTAAAAAAATGTTTTAAGTGTTAGTATTGTTCTGAGTGTTTGGCAGAAATGGTATCTTGGAGTGAGTTGTGATTCAAATGAGGCAATCTGCTTTCAGAGCCTAGGCTTATAAAAAGGTTTGGGGGAGAATCCTACAGAACAAGTCATCCCAGTTCTGCCTCTTACCACCTGTGTTATCTTGCTCTGTGAGCCTCAAGACGGCAGAGATGGAAAGGGGGTGATGTAGAACTTAATTCTGAAGGTTGTTATAGATATCAAATGAAGTTATACAAGTGTCACCTATTATGACTCAGCCCTAGAAATCACTCAAAGTCACTGCTGCCACATTTTATTCACATTTATTATGAGGCAGTTACATAATCCCACCCTGACTCAAAGGGAGGGGCAGTTTACTGCCTCCTCTGAGGAGTGGCAGCGTTCTCTAGGAACACGTAGGACTGAATATGTTGCCATGACCATTTTAGGAAAATCCAGTCTGCCATATTCGTGAAGATTGCCACGAAATGTTAGCTGCAAGGGATATATTCCCCTTGATTTAACTAGGGTTACAGTACAAAGATGAGCTTCCCAGGTGGCATTAGTGATAAAGAGGAGACATGCAGGAGACATGGGTTTGATCCCTGGGTCAGGAAGATTCCCTGGAGAAGGGCATGGCAACCCACTCCAGTATTCGTGCCTGGAGAATCCCATGGACAGTGGAGCCTGCTGGGCTACAATCCACAGGGTTGCACACAGTTGGACACAACTGAGCAACTTAGCACGCGCAGTGCAAAGACAGTCACACTCATCTTTTACCTCTACACTTCACTATCCACATAATTCAAGTGAAATCTTTATAGCAAAATTTCAGACCCCATTTCATTCCTAAGTCAAATAGAACAATTTAGAACTTTTCTTGTATTCAATATGTTGCCCATATATGTAAAAAAAACTCCATCATTATGAGAGTATTTTCTTCCTTATTCAACTTAGACCACTTGGGTACCTCTCTTGGTGGTACCAATATCCCTGATCCCTTATTCTTCCAATCAGTCCACTTAACCAAACTTCAAACGTAAATGCATCTTACTACTTATATTTTCAGTTCAGTTCAGTTCAGTCGCTCAGTCGTGTCTGACTCTATGCAACCCCATGGACTGGAGCACGTCAGGCCTCCCTGTCCATCACCAACTCCCGGAGTTTACTCAAACTCATGCCCATTGAGTTGGTGATGCCATCCAGCCGTCTCATCCTCTGTCCTCCCCTTGTCCTCCCGCCTTCAATCTTTCCCAGCATCAGGGTCTTTTCAAATGAGAGTGGTGGTGTTTTCTATGAATTGGTCCTCACTGTTTTCTTGTCAAACTGTACATGTTCATTTTGCCCTTGCTTCAACTATAATTAAATATGCTAATAATGCTCATATTTCTGTTGCTATATCTACTTAGAGCTCTCGTTCCTTTGGTCCCAACTTACTATGAAATCTTCTCCAAAATACGGGGGATATCTGAATCTCAACATGGTGTCTAAACTTAACTCATTCTTTGTCTTTCCAAGCTCTTCTTTTAATATTGCTCCCTGTTAACTATTTCTTCTAATCTAGAAATCTTGGACTTTTTCCTCTCCTGTTTAAAAACTGCTTTCTGCTGTTCACCATGGCCAGGTGATTCTAGTCCTTTGATATCTTACTCTGTCATGTCCACTGTTCTTACTTTAGATCTTCATTATTACTCACCTGGACTCCTTTATCCGCTCCAGCCCTTCCTCATACATTTCACCTGAGTAATCTTTGTAAAATAAAGACCTTATGTCACTCTTCTTAAAAAATCACAGTCCTCATAACCTTCTGAATAAAGCCCAAATTCTTTGTTATTTCTAGTAAGATCCTAATTTTCTAGGCTTTACCTGAATGTCCTCATCTATATATAACTGGTGCTTCTGGAATACTCAATGACTTTCTCTCCTTCAAAATGTGCTGATGTGGGACTCCGGGTATTTGTTTAGGCCGATCTCTTTTCACCTTTCCCTGATTTCCCAACAGTCCTCATGACATTTCAACAAATTCTTCTTCCAGGAAAATTTAACTAATCCTGTGACCTGAGTCAGTTGCCCCTGTCTGGCTCCCAGGGAAACCTGTGAAAGTGTTTACCAATCAAAATATCATACTATAATCATATTGTTGGTTTACTTCAGAATAGGGACTGTGTCTCATTATTCTTCTGTCTCTGGTGCCAGTTGCAGTTTCTGTCACAATGTAGCAGCTTGATGAAAGTTTTTTTTTTTTTTTTTTAATGAATGCATGAATAAATAGGCTCTTACCTCAAAGATTCTACCTCTTTCCCACTTTAATTAAAACAAATCATTAGTGAACTTTACAGCAAAACTTTTTCTAGTTCTACTTCTTTGCAAATTCTCTTAAAAATAGTTTCTTTAGGTTTCGTATTAGTATCTATTACCATCATAGTATTGCATAGTAAATACCAAAGAAACTCAGTGGCATAAAGCAGTAAGTATTGTTTGCTCATGCATCTGGACTGGCCTCATCAGTTGCTCTACTGGTCTTACTTGGACTTGCTCACACATCTAATGGGTAGCTAGATGTGGAAGAATAAGAAAATAAACCTCAATATGTCAGCTCATTTCAAAGCTCTGCTGACTTTTGTATTGGCTGATGCATGTCACGTGGACTAGGTCCAGACAAGGCATATTATGCCTCCTCTCTTACTATGAAAGAGCACTTCAAAATTATATGGCAAATGGTATAAATATATGGGATGTTTAAGACTTTGGATCACTATTGAAATCTACCACTGGGCCATTCAATCAACACATTCACCAATAACTATTTTTGGCACCAGTAATTGTGCAAAGTATTCTAATAAAACGACATATAAGTTACTTGAAAGAAATGAATGAATCATCCTTTTCCTCTAGGACTTTGCAGTCCTATTCGAAATTTAAGTAAGGAAAAACAATTTATGGCCAAATGTTACAAGTATGAGATGAGAGATATTTCATTATCAAAGAAGGAGTTATCTGTATCAACAGGAATCATTAAAGAAGAATTTGTGGAGGAGAATAAAGAATTGGACTTTGAAATACTGCTAGATTTTGAGAGATGATGAGAAAGGAATTTCATGAAGAATAATTTCCCTTCCTATATGGTATCATTACTTTATCACATAAATTGCTTAGTATTCTTTATCTGGAAATTTACAGACATCATTCCTAAATTGATCTCGATGTGGTGATTGGTGCATTAAAAGGGAATAACAACAGTAAATAATTCATAATCAAATCTCCCTTGAAGACATAAGTAAACATATAAATAACTATAATAAATTAGAAGGGAACACGGTGACTTTGATTTGATTGACAAAACTACCTGATGCTTTGTCTCTAGGGAGACATCATCAGGCATGGTGCAGATTTTCCACTGCAAATTAGAATTCTGTGCACGACTTTGTTCTGAAGCTCAATTAACTTTGAAATTTAAAAATGCTTTAGAGAACCAGGCTTGAGTTGCTGACAAGGAAGGTTATTAGTTTAACTACAGTATTTACAAACTATGTGGAAAGACCGAGATAAACCAAAAATGAAACCAAGTTTTCAAGAAACAACAAATGTATAAGAAGATATAACAAAACTCAAATATTCTGTGGGATATTTAATTATTTTTCATTTTTGTTATTTTATGTATAGCTTTCTTTACCATTTCTATAGCTTTCTGGCTTTTAATACTTGATAAACATAAAATATTCAGAGTCTTGCTAGGCATACTTTGGTCAACAAAAGGGTATTTATTTCTGCCCATTTCTATTTATTCTGTTTACAAAAGAGATAAATGGAAATGTATTTTCATACCAAGCTATAAATTTTGTAAAACAAGCCACACTGAACAATTTAAAATGAGCATTTAATTTCTATCTCCCCACTCTACCACACCTATCAAATGTACTGCCATACCCTCATCTCTTTTTCACTTCTTCCCTTCTCCCCTAGGAGGCCAGCCTTTTTATAACTGTGGTTGAAATCACATAGAATCTAATGTTTACCTTTTTGTCTGTTCCCTCGGCACCTGAAGATGGTGCCAAAACTGCTACATTAATTTAAATGGCACACTCCTTTTAGAAGCAGTAACTTCTATTCATTTATTCAGAGAAGTTATTAATGGAACAACAATAAAGTTCATTCAGTTTTTGACAAGTGTTTCTCCTGGGGGAAAGGTGAAGAAACACACACACACACACACACATACACACACACACACAAGGGCTGGTTCATTTTTAGAATTTGTTTACAAGGTTACAGCACACTCCTATTTATCTGTCTAAGAATGCATTGCTTAGAGTGTTGTTTCATGAGTATTCATCTCATTTATAAGTAATGATCTGGAACATGACCTCTTGGTAGCATAAAATGCTGTGGATTCAGAGGTGGTAGCTAAGAGTCGGACATGACTGAGCGACTTCACTTTACTTTTTCACTTTCATGCATTGGAGAAGGAAATGGCAACCCACTCGTGTTCTTGCCTGGAGAATCCCACGGACGGGGGAGCCTGGTGGGCTGCCATCTATGGGGTCGCACAGAGTCGGACACGACTGAAGCGACTTAGCAGCAGCAGAAAGACTTTGGACAAAGTCTGTTACCTCCGGATTGTAGTTAATTTCTGTCTCATTGTAAACTTCACTTAACGTGACTCTTACATTCTTTGGATCTCAGGTTTTTTCCTTTAAAAAAAAAAAAAGATAGTAAATAGTGCTCTGTTTTGTTCACAAGGATGTATCAAGGAATAAATGGGACAGACAGTACATATAGAAAAGCATTTTGTTTTTGTTCATTTTAACATGTTCCAATGGCAATCTTGACCATATTGCAGAGAGAACAATATAAATAAGTTCTGTGTATCCATCCTCAGCTTCAGTAGCTATCAATTCATGACCAATTTGACTTTTATGTACCCATTCACTTTTCACAGTTATTTTTAAACAAATTCTCCATATTTCATTTTTTGCTTGTATGTTATTTTTTTTACTTTAAAAACTAAGGTCTCATAAAAAAGAACTGCCATTATCACAAGTAAAAATAATGAAAAAGTGATTAATACATCAAGTAATCAGTGAGTGCTCAAATTTCTTCTGATAATTTTTTTGTTATGCTTTATTTGAATCAAGATCCAATAAAGCCTAATTAGTCCATATATTACAATTAAATATTTTAAACTGTAAATCTCTTTTTTCCATTCTGCATTTTATTTGTTGGAGAAACTGAGTCATTTGTCACACAGAATTGCTTTCTCAGGAGGTTAAAATGTTACCTTGTGTTTTGTATTTCTTATATATTATAGCTCTTTTAGAGCCTTAGTAGAATAGGTTACACTTTTTTCATGTTCCAAATTGTATTCCTAATGTTATAAAGGTACTTCAAAAGCAGTGATCTCCCCCAACAAAGAACTGTTTCCTACAATTTCTATTAAATCTTTTCAACTAGCACAAAACCATATGACACACAAAACAGGAACACACCTCATAATGCTCTGAAGCATACGTGCCTATGTGTTTCTTTTATGACAAAGAATTACTGGATTGCATTCATTGGTGGCTCAGACAGTAAAGCGTCTGCCTGCAGTGTGGGAGACCTGGGTTCAATTCCTGGGTTGGGAAGGTCCCCTGGAGAAGGAAATGGCAATCCACTCCAGCACTCGTGCCTGGGAAATCCCATGGTTGGAGGAGTCTGATAGGCTATAGTCCACGGGGTCGCAAAGAGTCGGACATGACTGAGTGACTTCACTGTTCATTGCTGCCACCTCACTCCTGCTCTGTCTACCACTCAAGTGTTCAAAGGTATGATGAACAGTTACACCATTTCCTCTCTGTCCTTGTTCCTTCATTCTTCTTAATTATCTTTTTAAGACAAAAATCTTAGTTGTCTTTTACCATTTTATTTGGTCCACTTGTTATTGTATTACATATATGTAAAGTATAAAGCCTAGTGATAAACAGTGAATCAACTATTCAATGTATCACCCAGAACACTGTGATTGTAGTCTTGGTACTCCGAGCCTATTCATCTCCCTGCCTCCTTCCTCACATGGAAACATTATTTCCTTGCTTAATAAATATTAGTTTTATTATCTAAAAATGCATTCATAAGCATTATTTAGTCTTACTTTTTTGAGCTTTATTAATATAGTATCAGTTCAGTCAGTTCAGTTCAGTTCAGTCACTCAGTCGTGTCCAACTCTTTGCAACCCCATGAATAGCAGCACGCCAGGCCTCCCTGTCCATCACCAACTCCCGGAGTTCACCCAAACCCATGTCCATCGAGTCGGTGATGCCATCCAGCCATCTCATCCTCTGTCGTCCCCTTCTCCTCCTGCCCCCAATCCCTAGCAGCATCAGAGACTTTTCCAATGAATCAACTCTTCGCATGAGGTGGCCAAAGTACTGGAGTTTCAGCTTTAGCATCACTCCTTCCAAAGAACACTCAGGACTGATCTTTAGAATGGACTGGTTGGATCTCTTTGCAGTCCATGGGACTCGCATTCTTCAGCGCTCAGCTTTCTTCACAGTCCAACTCTCACATCCATACATGACTACTGGAAAAACCATAGCCTTGACTAGACGGACCTTTGTTGAAAAAGTTATGTCTCTGCTTTTTAATATGCCATCTAGGCTGGTCATAACTTTCCTTCCAAGGAGTAAGCGTCTTTTAATGTCATGGCTGCAATCACCATCTACAGTGATTTTGGAGTCCATAAAAATAAAGTCTGACACTGTTTCCACTGTTTCCCCATCTATTTCCCATGAAGTGATGGGACCAGATGCCATGATCTTCGTTTTCTGAATGTTGAGCTTTAAGCCAACTTTTTATACTATATAACAATTACTTAGAACTGAATTTATTTATTCAAACTATGGTCTTAGGTTTCATCCATGTAGTTGTCTAATTATTTTTCCCTGCTGTATATATTGTAATTTATCCATTTATTTATCCATTTTTCTATCACTGGACATTTGGGTTGTTGTTTCCAGTGTTTTATGACTTCACACAGTGTTACTGAGGACATTGTATACCTGTCTCCTGGTGCATATGCCCCAAGGTATCTGGGGATTACGCATAGGTGTGGACTTGATGTATCATAACGTGCATACTTTCAGCTTTACAAAGCAAGATGAAAGCATTTCCAAGGCAGCTGACCATTTTATACTACTATCAACAGTAGGTAAGAGTACGCATAACCAAATGTATCTTATTGATCAGTAACATCATCAGGGGCTTCCCAGGTAGCTGTGTTGGTAAAGAACCTCCCTCCAACCCAAGAGACACAAGGAATGTGGATTCAATACTTGAATCAGGGATTCCCTAGAGGAGGAAATGGCAACCCACTCCATTATTCTTGCATGGAAAATACTACAGACAGAAGAGCCTGGCGGGCTACAGTTCATGGGGGTCACCAAGAGTTGGACACGAATGAGCACACACAACAACAACAACATCAGTGTTTGGAATAACCAGAACTCAGATTTTTGAGAAACTAGTTATAAAAAGGTCTCTCACTATGGACTTACCAGAAAGGGTGATCCAATGATGATATTGCACTTTACTTTGCGTGTAGGCATTGGCCATACATATCTAAACTTCTCTGAAATTCTGGTCCTTTGTTTGTTGTTGTTTAGTCGCTCGGTCATGTCTGATTCTTTTATAATTCATGGACTCTAGCCCGCCGGGCTCCTCTGTCCATGTGATTTTGTAGGCAAGAATCCTGGAGTGGGTTGCAATTTCCTTCTCCAGGGGATCTTCCTGACCCGGGGATCAAACCCACATCTCCTACATTGGCAAGCAGATTATTTGCCACTGAGCCACCTGGGAAGCCCAAATAGGTATGTAAGTGAAAGTGAAGTCGCTCGGTTGTGTCTGACTGTGACCACATGGACTGTAGCATACCAGGTTCCTCCATCCATGGGATTTTCTAGGCAAGAATACTGGAGTAGGTTGCCATTTCCTTCTCCATGAGATCTTCCCGATCCAGGGATTGAACCCAGGTTTCCTGCATTGTAGGCAGATGCTTTACTGTCTGAGCTACCAATAGGAATGTAGGTATATATTAATTCTTATTTGGTTCCATTGATCTCTTTAACACTATTCCAGTATCATACTTTCCTAAACACTTGAAGTTTATAATCATTCTTGAAATCTTGGAGAGATTCACCTCATTAATTTTTTTTCAAAAATGTTTTGGCTATGTTTGTTTTGCCCCTCTGCTTTTCCAACAAAATTTTGATGTCAAATTCTTTTAAAAATTATTTTTGTTTTTTTATTTAAATCACATACATTCTATAGGTATATTTGGAGAAATTGAAACCTTTATGATATTAGGGTTTTTTTTTTTAATTTGTAAACATCTCTCCATTTATTAGGTCTTCACTAAGAACTTTCATTAAATTTTTACTTATCTCCACAAATGGTTTTAAAATCTTGTTTATTCCTTCCCAATCAAGGAGTACATTTTGTTGCTATAGTACATGGTATCCTTTGAAAATTATCAGTTTGTTTCTGAGGTAAAGTATTGAAATTGATTATTTCTGAATTATCCTGTATCCTGACACTTCACTGTACTTTAATAATTTAGTTTCTTTTGGATAGTCAGTGTAGACAGTTATGTCTTCTGCCAATAATGACAGGTTTATTTCTACTTTTCCAATTCTTAGGCATTGAGTTTCCTCTTCCTATCTGTTTACTCTACCCGAGATCTATTAATTTGGTGCTGGATGAACTACTGATTGCATCTAATTTTTAAAAAATATTGTTTATTTTTTAAATTAGATTTTAAACCTTTATTTAGAGTAGTTTTAGATTCATGGCAAAATTAAGAGGAAGATACAGAGGTTACCATATCCATATGTAGGTGGATAACCTTACCCATTGACAACACCCTCCTCACCCAGAGCAATACTTTTGCTATAATTGATGAAACTATGTCAACACATCGTTAACCAGAGGTCATAGTTTAATTAGTTACATCTAGATGTTGTACATTTTCTAGTTTGGGAAAATGTATAATGACATGGGTCCACCATTATAATTCCATACAGAGTAGTTTCACTGATCTAAAAATCCTCTGTGCTCCACCTATTCCTCCTTCCCTCTGCCCACTTCCTGGCAAACACTGACCATTTCAGTGTCTCCATACTTTTGCTCTTTCCAAAGTCTCACATAGTTGGAATCATGCAACATGCAGCCTTTCACATGGGCTTCTTTCGCTTAGCAATATGCACTTGTTTCCTGCATGTCTTTTCATGGCTTGTTAGCTTTTTTTTTTTTTTTTTAGTACTGAATAGTACCCCATTGTCTGCATGTATCTTAGTTTACTTATCCATTTACTTACTGAAGCACATATTGATTGCTTCAAAATTTTAACAAGTATCAATAAAACTGCCAGAAACATGCACAGGATGACTTTTGTATGGACATAAGTTTTCAGCTTCTTTGGGTAAATACCAGAGTGTGATCATGATATTGCCTGGTATGAGTATGTCTAGTTTCATAAAAAAGAGGCTGCCCAATTGTCTCCCAAAGTGTCTGTACTATTTTGCCTTCCCACCAGAATGGGTGTTGCTGTTGTTCCGTGTCCTTGCCAACATTTGTTGTTGTCATGTTGTGTGTTTTGGTCACTCATCATAGGTGTGTAGTGGTATTTCATTGTTTTCATTTGCATTTCCCTGACAAAAGATGATGTGACGCACCTTTTCTTATGCCCATTTGCCATCTGTGTATCTTCCTTGGTGAGATGTTTGTTAAGGTGTTTGGCCCATTTTTCTTCTCTCTTATTTGTGATAGAATGGCTCGTGGGGGCTGTGGTTGGGTATTTCCCTTCCGGGTAGTTAGGTTAGGATAGTACCTAAGCAAAGTTATGTTCTGATAGTTTCTCATGAGGGCAGGTCTTGCTAAGAACATAGTGCTCTGGAGTTTTTCAAAACGGTTTCTTTTGTCCTTCTCCTGCCTGAGTCAGAGGAGATTTTTATCTATTATTTACTATGGAAATCTGGTTGACCACCCGGAGATAGATCTAACAATATTCTAGGGCCCCCCTGCAGTTTATAATCAGAGTTGTTGATACTGAGCCTATGCAGACTGTCGATTACACTTCAGGTTTGCCTTGCTCTGGCACTGGTTTCAGGACCAGTTTCTGGCTTGTGGTCTCTGCTCAGGTAAGTTCTGACTCCCTGTCTATACCAGTCTCTCTGTTCACTACTATGAGCAGTGGTTTGCCCTGAGTCCTCTCTCCTCTTACACATCAAAGGAGAATTGATTATTCCTTTAGTATGCTCACCTTTTTACTTGTGGATAGGGCAGGGTGGTGACTTCCGAGTTTGTTACATGCAGAGCTAAAGAATTATGTCTATATTTTAGGATATGCTTCTAAAATTCTCACACTAAAAATGATATTGGCTTTAAGCTCTTCAGAGGAAGCATTTTAAGAAGTTATGTTGAAGTCCTAGTTTGCTAAGTGTAGTCTTTTTTTTTTTTTGTCATGAATGAATGTTGATTGTCATTAAAATTTTGCATATATGAGAATGAAAATAGATGTTTTCTACTAATATTGTTGTTTAGTCACTAAGTTGTGTCCAACTCTTTGCGACCCCATGGATTGCAGTGAGTCAGGCTTCCCTGTCCTTCACTATCTCCTGGGGTTTGCTCAAACTCATGTCCATTGAATCAGTGATGCCATCCAGCCATCTCATCCTTTGTTGCCCTCTTCTCCTCCTGCATTCAATATTTCCCAGCATCAGGGTCTTCTCAATAGGTCAACCCTTTGCATCAGGTGGTCAAAGTATTGGAGCTTCAATTTCAGCATCAGTCCTTCCAATGGTTATTCAAGGTTGATTTCCTTTAGAATTGACTGGTTTGATGTCCTTACAGTCCAAGGGACTCTCAAGAGTCTTCTCCAGCACCACAGTTTGAAAGCATCAATTCTTCCATGCTCAGCCTACTTTATGGCCCAAAATCCATACATGATTACTGGAAAAACTATAGCTTTGACCAGACAGTAAAGTAATGCCTCTGCTTTTTAATATGCTCTCTAGGTTTGTCATAGTTTTTCTTCCAAGGAACAGGCATCGTTTAATTTTGTGGCTGCAGCCACCGTTTCCAGTGATTTTGAAGCCCAAAAAGTCTGTCAATGTTTCCAATTTTTCCCCTTCTATTTGTCATTAAGTGATGGAACCAGGTGCCATGATTTTAGTTTTGTGAATGTTGGTTTTTAAGCCAGCTTTTCCACTCTTCTCTTTAACACTTATCAAGAGGTTCTTTAGTTACTCTTCACTTTTTGCCATTAGGGTGATATCATCTGCATATGTGAGGTTGTTATTGATATTTCTCCCAGCAGTCTTGAATTCAGCTTGTGATTCATCAAGCTAAACATTTCACATAATGTTCTCTGCACAGAAGTTAAATAAGCAGGGTGACAGTATATAGCCTTGATACATTTATTTCCCAATTTTGAACCAGTCTGTAGTTCCATGCCTGGTTCTAACTGTTGCTTCTTGACCTGCATATAGGCTTCTCAGGAGACAGGTAAGGTGAACTGGTATTCCCATCTCTTTAAGGATTTTTCCAGTTTGTTGTGATCCATCTGACCAGTCAAAGGCTATAGTATAGTCAGTGAAGCAGAAGTAGATATTTTTCTGGAATTCTCTTGCTTTCTCTATGATCCAGTGAATGTTGGCAATTTGATCTCTGGTTCCTCTGCCTTTTCTAAGTCCAGCTTGTAGAACTGGAAGTTCTTGGTTCACATACCTAGGTTGAAGCCTAGGTTGAAGGATTTTGAACATTACCTTGCTAGCAGGTGAAATGAGTACAATTGTATGGTAGCTTGAACATTTTTTTTGGCATTGCCCTTCATTGGGATTGGGATGAGAACTGACCTTTTCCAGTCCTGTGGTCACTGATGAGTTTTTCAAATTTGCTGGCATATTGAGTACAATACTTTCGCAGCATCATCATTTAGGATTTTAAATAGCTCAGCTGGAATTCTATCACCTCCATGAGCTTTGTTTGTAATAATGCTTCTTAAGGCCCATTTGACTTCATACTCCAGGATGTCTGGTTCTAGATGAGTGACCACACCATCGGGGTTATCGGGGTCATTAACACATTTCTGGTACAGTTCTTCTGTGTATTCTTGCCACCTCTTGTTAATCTCTTCAATTTCTGTTAGTTCCTTACAGTTTCTATTCTTTATTGTGCCCATTTTTACATAAAATATTCCCTTAGTGTCTCTAATTTTCTTAAAGATATCTCTATTAATAATATCAGTAATATATTATTGAAATAAATCCTACCTGGTTCATGATTTTTTTTTTTTTTTTGTGGTATACCACTATATTTGGTTAACATTTTGTTTGGAATCTTTCCTTTAGGGTTCACAAATAATACTAGCTAGCCTTTTCATTTCTAATTCTGCTGTTGTCTTATTTTTTTTTTAATTTTATTTTTTAACTTTACAATATTGTATTGGTTTTGCCATATATCAAAATGAATCTGCCACAGGTATACATGTGTTCCCCATCCTGAACCCTCCTCCCTCCTCTCTCCTCATACCATCCCTCTGGGTCGTCCCAGTGCACCAGCCCCAAGCATCTAGTATCATGCATCGAACTTGGACTGGCGACTCGTTTCATACATGATATTATACATGTTTCAATGCCATGCTCCCAAATCATCCCACCCTCACCCTCTCCCACGGAATTGTTATCTTATTTTGATATCAAGGATATGCTGATCTCATGGCATGAGTTGGGAGTTTCTCCTTCCATATTTTCTGAAAAAGTAAACTTAAAATTGGAACTACCAGTTCCTTGAAGGTTTGGCATAATTTACTGCTAATCCTGGATGACTAGTTTTTTCTTTATGTGAATTAACATTTAATTTAATTGACTAATAAAATAATCTCAGTTGGTTTTTAGAAGTAACATTTTACTAGGAAATTTTCATTTCATCTAAATATCTCAAATTATTATCATACAAATTGTTTAGAACACTACTAACTTTTTAATTACATATTTAACCCCTTTTTATGTTCCTAAAATTGTTTATTAGTATCTCCTCTCCTTGGTAAAATTTTTTAGGTTTGTCCATTAGTCTTTCAACTATTATTCTTTGCACTAGTGAAATATAATGAATGTGATGGTAGAAGTGGGCTTACCAGGGTATAGGCAATAAGTAGGTGCATTATCTGTAGAGAAATAAAACTGAAGTAAGGTTAACTAAAAGTTGACATGCTCTTTATTATCATCATGTACTAGTAATTCTAAATATTTACCAACGATACACCCCCAGTGAAAACTGTTCTATATCCTAGTTCAGTTAAGTTGTTCAGTTGTGTCTGACTCTTAGCAACCCCATGGACTGCAGAATGCCAGGCCTCCCTGTCCATCACCAACTCCCAGAGTTTACTCAAACTCATGTCCATTAAGTTGGCAATGCCATCCAGCCATCTCATCTTCTGTCATCCCCTTCTCCTCCTGCCCTCAATCTTTCCCAGCATCAGGGTCTTTTCAAACAAATCAGCTCTTTGCATCAGGTGGCCAGAGTATTTGAGTTTTAGCTTTAGCATCAGTCCTTCCAATGAATATTCAGGACTGATTTCCCTTAGGATGGACTGGTTGGATCTCCTTGCAGTCCAAGGGAATCTTAAGAGTCTTCTCCAACACCACAGTTCAAAAGATCAATTCTTTGGAGCTCAGTTTCTTTATAGTCCAACTCTGACATCCATACATGACTATTGGAAAAATCATAGCTTTGACTAGATGGACCTTTGTTGGCAAAGTAATGTCTCTGCTTTTTAATATGCTGTCTAGGTTGGTCATAGCTTTTCTTCCAAGGAGCAAGTGTCTTTTAAATTCATGGCTGCAGTCACCATCTGCAGTGATTTTGGAGCCCAAAAAAATAAAGTCTGTCGCTATTTCCATTGTTTCCCCATCTATTTGCCATGAAGTGATGGGACCAAATGCCATGATCTTAGATTTCTGAATGTTGAATTTTAAGCCAACTTTTTCCACTCTCCTTTTTCACTTTCATCAAGAGGCTCTTTAGTTCTTTGCTTTCTGCCATAAGGGTGGTATCATCTGCATATCT
>NW_011494753.1:14654604-14689607 GCF_000754665.1 Bison bison bison | reverse complement strand
TTTGAGCATTACTTTACTAGCATGTGATATGAGTGCAATTGTGCATTAGTTTGAGCATTCTTTGGCATTGCCTTTCTTTGGGATTTGAATGAAAATGACCTTTTCCAGTCCTGTGGCCACTGCTGAGTTTTCCAAATTTGTTGGCATATTGAGTGCAGAACTTTCACAGCATCATCTTTTAGGATTTGAAGTAGCTCAACTGGAATTTGATATGCTAAGACTGAAGTAATTTTTGTCGTGGCTGCTGAGTTTTGAAAAAAAGAAAATGTAAATTTTCAATTACTGTATACTTATTTGGAGGAGGAAATGGCAAACCACTCCAGTATTCTTGCCCTGAGAAGTCCATGAACAATATGAAAAGGCAAAACATTACGACACCAGAAATGAGCCCCACCCCCCCGCCCAGGTCAGAAGGTGTTCAAAATGCTACTGGGCAAGAGCAGAGAAGTAGCACCAGAAAGACAAAAAAACGGGGTCAAAGCAGAAGTGACTCTCAGTTGTGGATGCATCTGGTGGTGAAAGTAAAGTCTGATGCTGTAAAGAAAAATATTGCATAGGAACATGCACGACAAAGGACAGAAATTAAGAAGAGATGACGAGAATGCACAGAAGAATTATACATAAAATTATACATAAAAGGTTTTAATAACCATGACGGTACAGTCACTCATCTAGAACCAGACATCCAGGAGTATGAAGTAAATGAGCCTTAGGAGGCATTATTACAAACAGAGCTCATGGAGGTGATGGAATTCCAGCTGAGCTATTTAAAATCCTAAATGATGATGCTGTGAAAGTATTGTACTCAATATGCCAGCAAATTTGAAAAAGTCATCAATGACCACAGGACTGGAAAAGGTCAGTTCTCATCCCAATCCCAATGAAGGGCAATGCCAAAAAATGTTCAAGCTACCATACAATTGCACTCATTTCACCTGCTAACAATGTAATGTTCAAAATCCTTCAAACCTAGGCTTCAGCAGTATATGAACCAAGAACTTCCAGTTCTACAAGCTGGATTTAGAAAAGGTAGAGGAACCAGAGAGTAAAGTGCCAACATTCATTGGATCATAGAGAAAGCAAGAGAATTCCAGAAAAAATATCTACTTCTGCTTCATTTACTATGCTAAAGCCATTGACTGTGTGGACCACAGCAAATTGTGAAAATTCTTAGAGATGGGAATACCAGTCTACCTTACTTATCTCCTGAGAAGCCTATATGCAGGTCAAGAAGCAACAGTTTGAACCAGACATGAAACTACAACAGACTGGTTTAAAATTGTGAAAGAAGTGTGTCAAGGCTGTACATTGTTACCCTGCTTATTTAACTTCTATGAAGAGTTCATCATGCAAAAAGCTGGACTGGATGAATCAAAAGCTGGAGTCAAAAGGGCCGGGCGAAATATCGACAACCTCAGATATGCATATGTCACCACTCTACTGGCAGAAAGTGAGGAGGAACTAAAAAGCCTGTTGATGAGGGTGATAGAGGAGAGTGAAAAAGCTGTCTTGAAACTTAACATTCACAAAACTAAGATCATGGCATCTGGTCCCATCACCTCATAGCACATAGAAAGGGAAAAAGTGGAAACATTGATGTATTTTATTTTCTTGAGCTCCAAAATCACTGGGAATGGTGACTGCAGGCATGAAATTAACTATCACTTGCTCCTTGGAAGAAAAGCTGTGACAAACCTATACAGCGTATTCAAAAGCAGAGACATTACTTTGCCCACAGAGCTCCATCTAGTCAAATCTATGGTTTTTCCAGTAGTTATGTATGGATGTGAGAGTTGGATCCTAAAGAAGGCTGACAGTGAAGAATTGATGCTTTCAAACTGTGGTGCTGGAGAAGACTCTTAAGAGTCAATTGGGTTGCAAGGATATGAAACCAATCAATCCTAAGGGAAATCAACCCTGAATAATCATTGGAAGGACTGATGCCAAAGCTGAAGCTCCAATACTTTGGACACTTGATGAGAAGAACCAACTCATTGAAAAAGACTGACGCTGGGAAAGATTGAGGGCAGGAGAAAAGGGGATGGCAGAGGATGAAATGGTTGGATAGCATCACTAACTCAATGGACATGAGTCTGAGCAAACTCCAGGATATAGTGAAGGACTGGGAAGTCTGGCACACTACAGTCCATGGGCTTGCAAAGAGTCTGACAGGACTTAGCAAGTAAACAACAAATGTACTTATTTGTGTTATTAAACATAATATTCACCCTGGAAGTTAATTAGAGAATATCCAACTACTGAGTCTATCTACCTTTGCCCTTTTCAGACTCAGTTTTAAGCATTGTTTTAGACAGTAAATTTATAATGACTTAAAATTGGTATTATTTCAGATAATCTGTGTCTCCAATTGCTGTGGTTTTACATGTTCCTCTATTTATACCCTGGTGGCTCAGCAGCAAAAAATCTGTCTGCCAGTGCAGAAGACACTGGTTCCATCCCTGGTTCAGTAACATCCCCTGGAGAGGGAAATGGTAACCCACTCCAGTATTCTTGCTTGGGTAATCTCATAGACAGAAGCGCCTGGCAGGCTATACTTCATGGTGTCACAAGAGTCGGACACTTTAGTTTAGTTTAGTCTTAGTGACTAAACCACCTCCATGTTTATACAGTAGATTAAAAATAAACAATGATAACAAGACATAGATCTCAATTTACTTCATTTCTTTCATTCTAGATTACACTTGGAGCTTTTAAGTTTTTCTGATTTTTTTCATTTTGTTAATATAATCAATATATCACTGTACACTATTCAGTTGTACAACATAAGGGTTTGACTTATATATGTTGTGAAATGATTACCACAATAGGTTTACTTAACATCTATCATCTCATTTAGATATAATGGGAAGACATGGGGACGAAAAGAAAAACTATTTCCTCCTTGTAATGAGAACTCTTAGATTTACTCTTAACAACTTTCATATACATCATTCATCAGTGTTAGCTATAGGCATTATGTTATACATTACATTTACAGTACTTATTTATCTTATAACTGGAGGTTTGTACTTTTTAACTTAATTTTTATTCTACATTGAAGTATAATTATTTACAATGTTGTGTTAGTTTCAGATGTATAGGAAAGTGACTCAGTTATACATATATATCTCTTCTTTTTCAGATTGTTTCCCCATATAGATTATTACAGAATATTGAGTCGAGTTCCCTGTGCTATACGTAGGTCCTTATTGATTTTCTATTTTACATATAGTCATGTGTATATGTTCATCCCAACCTCCTAATTTATCCCTAGCCCACTTTTCCCCTTCAGTAATCATAAGCATTTTTCTAAGTCTGTGAGTCTGTCTCTGTTTTGTAAATAAGTTAATTTATATCATTTCTAAAAAATTCAATATATGAGTGATATTATGTGATATTTGTCTTTGTCTCACTTAGCATGATAATCTCTAGATCCATCTATGTTGTGAAAATGGCATTATTTCATTCTTTTTTATGGCTAAGTAATATTCCATTGTATATATACATATATATAGACACACTGTATATACACACACACACACACTATATATATTTATATTTATATACACCACATCTTCTTTATCCATTCCTCTATTAGTGGACATTTACTTTGCTTTCATGTCTTGGCAATTGTAAGTAGTGCTGCAGTGAACATTGAAGTGCATGTATATTTTCGAATTATGGAGTGGGATTACTGGATCACAAAATAGCTCTATATTTTGTTTTTTAAGCAATCTCCATAGTGTTCTCCATAGTGGTTATACCAATTTACATTCCTGCCAACAGTGTAGGAGGGTTACCTTTTCTCCACACCTTCTCTAGGATTCATTGTAGACTTTTTGATGATGGCCATTCTGAGTTGTGTGAGGTGACACTTCATTGTAGTTTTGATTTGCATTTCTCTAAGAATTAGTGATGTTGAGGATCTTTTCATGTGCCTTTTGGCCATCTGTATGTCTTCTTTGGAGAAATATCTATTTAGATTTTCTGCTTATATATATATATTTTTTCTGATACTGAGCTTCATGCTGCTGTTGCTGCTGCTAAGTTGCTTCAGTCGTGTCCGACTCTGTGCGACCCCATAGACGGCAGCCCACCAGGCTCCTCCATCCATGGGATTTTCCAGGCAAGAGTACGGGAGTGGGCTGCCATTGCCTTCTCCAAAGCTTCATGAGTCGCTATTTTAGAGATTAACCCCTTATTGGTTGCTTCATTTGCAAATATTTTCTACCATTCTGTGGGTTTTCTTTTCATTTTGTTGATGATTTCCTTTTCTGGGTAGAAGGTTTTAAGTTTAATTAGGTCCCACTTCTTCATTTTTGTTGTCATTACTCTAGGAGATAGATCAAAAAAGATATTGCTGTGATTTATGTCAAAGAATTACCTTCTTCTGTTTTCCTCTAAGAGTTTTATAGCATCCAGTCTTACATTTAGGTCTAATCCATTTTTAGCTTATTTTTGTGTATGGTACCAGAGAATATTCTTTTGTTTTTAAATTTTATTTTATTTTTAAACTTTACAAATTGTATTAGTTTTGCCAAATATCAAAATGAATCTGCCACAGGTATACATGTTCTTTTTCATATGTTTGTTCAGTTTTCCCAGCACCATTTATTGAAGAGACTCTTTTCTACTGTACATCTTTGCCTCCTTTGTCATGGATTAATTGACTATAGGTGTGTGAGTTTATTTCTGAGCTCTATATTCTGTGCCAGTACCATGCTGTTTTGATTACTGTAGCTTTGTAGTATAGTCTGAAGTCAGGGCTATGATTTCTCCAGCTCCATTTTTCTTTCTCAGGATTGCTTTGGCTCTTTGAAGTCTTGCATATTTCCATACAAATTAAAACAAAACAAAACACAAATTTGTTCAACTCTTGTGAAAAATGTTGGTAATTTGATAGGGATTGCACTGAATCTATAGATTGCATTCGGCAGTAATCATTTTGACAATACTGATTCTTCCAATCCAAGAACATGGTATATCTGTCCATCTAGTAGTGTGTCATCTATGATTTATCAGCATCATATATTTGTTTAAAACTTTGAGTAGTTAAAAAGATTCTAAAGTAGTTCAAATGATATTACATTGTTAAATGCAAAGTTTTCCTTCAAATATGAAATGTGATATGAAATTTGAATGCTATCACTAAAATAAAAATTTATTAATTTTTATTAATTGCTTGTACTAAAATCCTTTGTTTTTTTGGGGGGGGGGAGGGGCGGGCTCCAAAATCACTGCAGATGGTGATTGCAGCCATGAAATTAAAAGACAGTTACTCCTTGGAAGGACAGTTAGACCAACCTAGACAGCATATTAAAAAGCAGAGACATTACTTTGTCAACAAAGGACAGTCTAGTCAAGGCTATGGTTTTTCCAGTAGTCATGTATGGATGTGAGAGTTGGACTATAAAGAAAGCTGAGCACCGAAGAATTGATCCTTTTGAACTGTGGTGTTGGAGAAGACTCTTGAGAGTCCCTTGGACTGCAAGGATATCCAACCAGTCCATCCTAAAGGAGATCAGTCCTGGGTATTCATCGGAAGGACTGATGTTGAAGCTGAAACTCCAATGCTTTGGCCACCTGATGCGAAGAGCTGACTCATTTGAAAAGACCTTGATGCTGAGAAAGATTGAGGGCAGGAGGAGAAGGGGACAACAGAGGATGAGATGGTTGGATGGCATCACCAACTCAATGGACATGGGGATTGGGTGGACTCTGGGAGTTGGTAATGGACAGGGAGGCTTGGCGTTTTGCGGTTCATGGGGTTGCAAAGAGTTGGACATGACTGAGCGACTGAACTGACTGAAAGTCCTTTGTTATTAACTCTAAACTTATTATTTATTATATAGATGCAAGTGTTTCTTTTCTTTTTTCAAAACAAAATATGTTAATGCAATTTAAAAACTATACCATTATTTATATCCTTTTGCTATTGATATTTATTTTTAAGAAATTTTCTGCTGGTGTGACTGTATATATAATAGAAAAAATATTTACTGTGTGTCTTTTCTGGCCATTATTCATTACTTCATTTCATGATTATTACTGAATTTTTTCATAGAGAGGAAAGGGATGTTAACAAGGAAGTTCTGGTCCAAATGTCAAACATGCTATGTTCACTACTACTGTGTAGGTCCTCTCTAATTGTATCTTAGTTTCTGTATTTTGAGGATATTTGTTTTTTATCTTCATCAACACTTTCTCCAGCTCTTTGGATTTATTTTGTGGTTCTTTTTCTAACTTTTTAAGTCATATTCTGAAGAAAAACTTTGTTAATTTTTAGACAAAATTTTAGTGTTGCAATTTAACAGGTTTCTTTTCCTTCAGTGAAGACTTTAGTAGCCTATGATGACACCATTTGCTATCATTCATAATTATCTTCTCTAACTATTTTATTACACTGTCATATGTTCACTATTTACTTACCAAATGCTTACCACATACATACCAATGTACTAAGTGATGTGTGTGCTACAAAGATCCAGGAGGACGTAAGTCCTACTCTTAAAGATACTGTATTCATTGTTAGCAGTTACAGTGTCCAGGGTCTTCCTGGCACTGCTCCTTGTCTCTGCCCTGCTGTCACAAAGTGTGGTAGATTCAGGTGGCTGATCAGAAGTATAGGTAATGATGAGCACTGGAACTGAGACTGGATTTGGATTCATAGGAATTATACTTGTTTTATCCACCATATTATAATCTTCCACCAGTTACATTGCTGACCTTGCCTTGGCTCCATTTCCTCTACTTCACATTCCATAAACCTGTGACTCTAGTTCCTGTTCTCATTGACTTCCCATTCCTAGTCTCTCGGTCTTTAATGGAAATTCAGATTGCTGGTAAATCTCTGCAACAGAAGGATTGTAATGGGAGTAAAATGATGTTTAGGAGAAAATAATTGTAAGAAACGGGTGAGGACTCATATCCCAAAGGGGTATAGAAATCTCCCTGCTCCTCAGGTTAGTGATTTAGGGTCGTCTCCATAGATGACAGAAGAAAACAGAAGGAATCAGGAGGCAAGGAGTGTAGTCCACATCGGATTTGGGTTGGGGGGTTGTTTGTTTTTATAAGAAAGCTTTGTAAGTGTGAAAGTGTTAGTTGCTCAGTCATATCCAGCTCTCTGCAACACCATGGACTGTAGCCCACTAGCCTCCTCTGTTCATGGAATTCTCCAGGCAAGAATACTGGAGTAGCCATTCCCTTCTCCAGGGAGTCTTCTGACCCAGAGAGCATATCTGGGTCTCGTGGATTACAGGCAGATTCTTTACTGTCTGAGGGTATTTCCGTTAGGGAGCACATGGTGTCTGACGGGTTAATTTTTTTTTTTTTATATTATAGTAATTGATGAATATTGCTCAGACATATTTCCTTAGGATGTATAAAAATGTGATATTTTATTTTTATCATTTCTTTATTCATTAACTGGAATATTCTATAAAGATGAAATTACTCTCGCTGACTATTTGGTTACCCTGAATTACAGTTAGTATAGGAGTCGTGGGATAACTGCTTGATCTTCTCCTTTCTTTACTGTTTTAAAAAATGTCAGTTCATTCCCACTCTTTGCAACCCCATGGGCTGCAGCACGCCAGGCTTCCCTGTTCTTCACCGTCTCACAGAGTTTGCTCATACTCATGGCCATTGAGTCAGTGATGCCATCCAACCATCTCATTCTCTGTCGTCTCTTCTCTTTCTGCCCTCAGTCTTTCCCAGCATCAGGATCTTTTCCAATGAGTTGGCTCTTCACATCAGGTGGCCAAAGTATTGGAGCTTCAGCTTCAGCAACAGTCCTTGCAATGAATATTCAGGGTTCACTTCCTTTAGGATTGACTGAATCTCCTTACAGTCCAAGGGACTCTCAAGAGAGTCTTCCCTAGCACCACAGTTCGACGGCATCAGTTCTTCAGTGCTCAGCTTTTTTTATTGTACAGCTCCCACATGTGTACATGACTACTGGAAAAACCATAGCTTTGACTGTGTGGACCTTTGTAGGCAGAATAACGTCTCTGCTTTTTAATATGCTGTCAGTTCATTAATGCCCTCCAAATGAGATTAATGTTGTTGTCTTTTTTTTTTTTTGAGAATATTTGCAAAATGATAGACTAAATAAAATGTATGTCATGTGTTTCAGTTCATGGCAGTCATTATCCTTATTGATGCTCAAATTTTCTACTCTATGGCCAGTGACTGCCTTTTTTATATTAGTTCCTAAATCCACTAGAGATATTCTCATGGGCTTTGATAGTAACTTTCTTTAGGTATTTAAGATGATCCAGGTTCATATTATGCTTTTCTTTTCCTGGACCTGGAATCAGCTATTTCTCTAAGGAATTTCAGTTCCTTTTGGTCAGAAATTTGAGTTAAAGACCAGGAACAAAGGGTATTCATTCTTACTGTCTTAGTCACTGTTTTAAGAGCTTTTGATGGACAAAGATATGAAATACATATTTTTTTTGTGCTTGTGTAACCCATTATAAATTCTTATTGGTAAATGAATTTCATATTAAGGACTGCTGGGTTTTTCTTAATTTCACTGATGTTATAATTGCATTTTGTGTCTTCCATGCTTAAAAATCCTGATTTTTAAGAACACCAATATAATTATCATTTGCTTTGTCCCACAATACATATGACAGATCTACAATAGTAATAAAACTCACAATAATAGAAAATAAATTAAAATTTTGTTTTTGTAGTTTCTGTTGCCTTTAAAGTATATCCCACGAGCAATGTTTGATCAGATTTACAAGTTGCTTGGAATAGTTCTTCCTTGTGTTGTTATACTATCAATATGACACACAGAGTTTACTTTTAAAATTTAGGAAATGCTTTTTGAAATTGATTTTGCTTTAAAATTATTCAAAATATTTAGGTGGTGTCAAAGTGAAATTTAAACTTCACAAAGTAGGTCATATTGGAAAATATTTACTTTTTATTTCTGGTTTATTCTCTCTTCCCTCACTTTCTAGGAAAAGCTTTGTGTATTTAACTTTATGCTTATTTTTATAATACATGTTTATTTTATAATATACATTTTATGTGCTATAATGTTGTAATATAAATTTTATAATTTTATACGAATATACAAGTAGATGTAGTCCCTTCCTTAAATACACAGTAGCAAACTACACAAAATATTTTCTATCTTGGTATTTTCCAGCTACCTTGGAGATCACGTCATGGTAGTATACAGGTATATTCCTCATTACTTTCCATGTACATGGCTCATTCCCAATTGGATGGACATGTATTTTTTTCCCAAGTCTTTTGTTGTTGCAAAGAATGCTGTAATAAATCAACTCATGTATATTTTATCAATGTATTTTGGAATAGTTTCCTAGAAGGGGGATTGCTAGGTCAAAAAGTAAATATACATATATGTGATTTTGTTAGATATTGCCAATTCTCTTTTTAGGGGTTAAATTGACAGTATTTTGTATTCCCACCTGTAGTATATTAAAATGTCTATTTTCCAATAGTCTCAGTATGGTTTCTGTTATTAAACTTTTGTATTGTATCTGATTGGTCAGAAATAGTCTTATGATATTTTCTTTTACTATAAGAAAGATTGAATATTGTTCATCACACATATCATTTAGGGTTTTGGGTGTTTTTTTTATTATTTGAATTTAATAATATATCAAGGATACTTATCCCTTTGCCTGTGATATAATTGCATTGTTCCCCTGGTTTGCTTTTTTAGTTTGATTATGATATGTTCTTCCTTATAGAAGATTCTTAAATTTTTATAAGACTAGTAATTTTCCCCATTATTCCTTCTGCATTTGGAGTCATGGTTAGTAAAGTTTTCCCTAAACACAAGCTGCTATTATTATTATTTTTACAAAAATTTTAAAGTGTGTTTTTCTATATATTTAGCTGCACTAGGTCTTGGTTGTGACACACAGGATTTTGTGTCGTGCAGCATCTCTCACTGTGGCACCGGGCTCTCTAGTTGTGGCGTGTGGGGTTGTGGCGCATGGGCTCAGTGGTTGGGTCACGTGGGCTTAGTTGCTCCATGGCATGTAGGATTCTGGTTGCCTGACCAGGGATTGAACTTAAAATACGCTTGCTCCTTGGAAGAAAAGTTATGACCAACAGAGATAGTGTATTAAAAAGCAGAGACATTATTTGCCAACAAAGATCCGTCTAGTCAAAGCTACGGTTTTTCCAGTAGTCTTGGAGGGATGTGAGAGTTGGACTATAAAAAAAGCTGAGCACTGAAGAGTTGATGCTTTTGAACTGTGGTGTTGGAGAAAACTCTTGAGAGTCCCTTGGACTGCAGGGAAATCCAACCAGTCCATCCTAAAGGAGATCAGTCCTGAATATTCATTGGAAGGACTGATGCTGAAGCTGAAACTCCAATACTTTGGCTACCTGATGTGAAGAAATGACTCATTTTAAAAGAAAGACCTTGATGCTGGGAAAGATTGAAAGTGGGAGGAGAAGGGGACGACAGAGGATGAGATGGTTGGATGTCATCACCAACTCAGGGGACAAGAGTTTGAGTAAACTCCGGGAGTTGGTGATGGACAGGGAGGCCTGGTGTGCTTCAGTCCATGGGGTCGCAAAGAGTCAGACACGACTGAGCGACTGAACTGATTAGTACTTGTCTTGCTGTATTTTTTGAATGGTCAACTCTGATACCTTTGGAACTTACCCTAATGTATAATGTAAAGAATTGGTCCACTTTTATTATTTTCCATGTGGCTCTCCTTATTTAGCCACCCTCTTTATAAAGGAGTCCATTTTTACTCTGATTATATGAGATATGGAACATTCTTATATAATGAATTTTCAAATGCAGTTGACTATATGTCTTCTCTTATCCATCCTCCTCCCACCCCTCGGCCCTGTTTCTATACTTTTTCTTGGTATTAAAATAGAGACTGTTTCCTCATATTTAGGATACAGGCATACATGCATAATGTTTCCAGAACTGTCAGGAACACAAAAATAAATATGTGTGCAAACAATTTACAGTTTTTAAAAGATAAGTTTCCTTGTCAGTGTGCATCTCTTGCTCCATGACTAGAGATTCTATATCTAACTCAGCGCTATTGAGTTGTTGAGTGTTCTTATACATTGCAATTATCCAAGCTGAAGAAGTTTTATTCTGAAGTTAAAAAGAATAGGGTCTATTTTTTGTTCAATCACTCAGCCATGTCGGACTCTTTGCAGCCCCATGGACTGCAACATGCTGGTTTCTGTGTCCTTCCATATTTCAGGAGTTTGCTCATACTCATGTTTATTGAGTCAATGATGGCATCCAGCCATCTTATCCTCTGTTGCCCGCTTCTCCTGCCCTCAGTTTTTCCCAGCATCAGGGTCTTTTCTGATGAACTGGCTCTTTATACCAGGTGGCCAAAGTATCAGAGCTTCAGCTTTAACATCAATCCTTTCAGTGAATATTAAGGATTGATTTCAATTAGGATTGATTGGTTTGATTTCCTTGCTGTCCAGGGGACTCTCAAGAGTCCTCTCCAACAGCACAGTTCAAAAGCATCAATTCTTCAGCACTCACCCTTATTTATGGTCCAACTCTCACATTCATACATGACTTCTAGAAAAACCATAGCTTTGACTATACGGACCTGTGTTGGCAAAGTGATATCTCTGCTTTTTAATATGCTGTCTAGATTGGTCATAGTTTGTCTTTGAAGGAGCAACTGTCATTTAATTTCATGGCTTCAGTCACCATCCCCAGTGATTTTGGAGCCCAAGAAAATAAAGTCTGTCACTGTTAATGTTTTTTCCCCATCTATTTGCCATGAAGGGCTGGGACTGGGTACCATGGTCTTAGTTTTTTGAATGTTGAGTTTTAAACCAGCTTTTTCACTCTCCTCTTTAACCCTCATCAAGAGGCTCTTTAGTTCTTCACTTTCTGCCATTAGGGTGATATCATCGGCATATCTGAGGTTATTGATATTTCTTCAGGCAATCTTGATTTCAGCTTGAGCTTCATCCAGCCTGGCTTTTTGCATGATGTACTCTGCATAGAAGTTAAATAAATGAGGTGACCATATACAGCCTTGATGTACTCCTTTCCCAAGTTTGAACCAGTCTGTTATTCCATGTCTAGTTCTAACTGTTGCTTCTTGACCTGCATTCAGGTTTCTCAGGCAGGGTGGTCTGGTATTCTCTTCTCATTAGAAATTTTCCACAATTTGCTGTGATCAACATAGTCAAAAGCTTTCACATAGTCAATGAAGAAAAAGTAGATGTTTTGCTGGAATTCCCTTGCTTTTTCTGTGATCCAAGGGATACTGAAAATTAGATCTCTGGTTTCTCTGACTTTTCTAAATCCAGCTTGTACATCTTGAAATTCTCAGTTCACCTACTGTTGAAGCCTAGCCTTAAGGATTTTGAGCATTACCTTGATAGCATGTGAAATGAGTGTAATTATGTGGAAATGTGAATATTGTTTGGCATTGCCTGTCTTTGGGATTGAAATGAAAACTGACCTTTTCCAGTCCTGTGGCTAATGCTGTTCAGTTCAGTCACTCAGTCGTGTCTGACTCTGCGACCCCATGAACTGCAGCACACCAGGCCTCCCTGTCCATCACCAAATCCCGGCGTTTAGCCAAACTCATGTCCATTGAGTAGGTGATGCCATCCAATCATCTCATCCTCTGTCATCCCCTTCTCCTCCTGCCCTCAATCTTTCCCACCTTCATGGTCTTTTCAAATGAGTCAGCTCTTCACATCAGGTGGCCAAAGTATTGGAGTTTCACTTTCAACATCAGTCCTTCCAGTGAACACCCAGGACTGATTTCCTTTAGGATGGACTGGTTGGATCTCCTTGTAGTCCAAGGGACTCTGAAGAGTCTTCTCCAACACCATAGTTCAAAAGCATCAATTCTTCGGTGTTCAGCTTTCTTTATAGTCCAACTCTGACATCCATACATGACTACTGGAAAAACCATAGCCTTGACTAGACGGTCCTTTGTTGACAAAGTAATGTCTCTGCTTTTTAATATGCTGTCTAGGTTGGTCATAACTTTCCAACTCATAACTCAGGCTACTGAGTTTTCCGAATTTGTTGGCATACTGAGTATAGCACTTTAACAACATCCCTTTTTAGGATTTGAAATATCTCAACTGGAATTCCTTCACCTCCACTAGCTTTGTTCATAGTAATGCTTCCTAAGGTCCCCTTGACTTCACACTCCAGGATGTCTGGCTTAGTTGAGTGATGACATCACTGTGATTATCCGGGTTATTAAGACCTTTAATGTAAGGTTCTTCTGTGTATTCTTGCCATCACTTTTTAATCTCTTCTGCTTCTATTAGGTCCATACCTTTTCTTTCTTTTATTGTGCCCATTTTGCATGAGATGTTCCCTTGGTATCTCTAATTTTCTTGAAGAGATCTCTAGTCTTTCCCATTCTATTGTTTTCCTCTGTTTCTTTGCACTGATCACTTAAGAAGGCTTTCTTCTCTCTCCTTGCTATTCTTTGAAACTGCATTCAGATGGGTATGTTTTTCCTTTTCTCCTTTCCTTTCACTTCTGTTCTTTTCTCAGCTATTTGTAAGGCTTCCTCAGACAACCACTCTGCCTTGTTGCATTTCTTTTTCTCAAGGATGATTTGGTCACTGCCTCCTGTACAATGTTACAACCAGCATCCATAGTTCTTCAGGCATTCTGTCTATCAAATCTAATCCCTTGATTCTATTTGTCACTTCCTTTGTATAATCATTAGGGATTTGAATTAGGTCATACCTGAATGGTCTAGTGGTTTTACCTACTTTCTTCGATTTAAGTCTGAATTTTGCAATTAGGAGTTCATGATCTGAGCCATAGTCAGCTCCCAGTTTTATTTTTGCTGACTGTATAGAGCCTCTCCATCTTTGACTGCAAAGAATATAATCAGTCTGATTTCAGTGTTGACCATCTGGTGAAGTCCATGTGTAGAGTCATCTCTTGAGTTGTTGGGAGAGGGTGTTTGCTATGACCAGTGCATTCTCTTGGCAAAACTCTGTTACTCTTTGCCCTTCTTTATTTTGTACAACAAGGCCAAACTTGCCTATTATCCAGGTGTCTTTTAACTTCCTACTTTTGCGTTCCACAGTATCTGAAACATTTATGGTACAGTTGCTTCTTATGGCGAGCTGAATCATTGGTATACATTTAATAGTGCACCTTTTTAATATCTGTTAACAGAGCTTTGAGACTAGTCTATTGATTTGTTTTGTCTTGGAACAGACAACATGCACAATGCACTATACCTACAAGTTTTTCCAAATCACATTTAATTGAAAGATCCCAATGAGCAAGTTGTTTATCAGCACAGTAGACATAGGCACGTTCACACTGCTGTGTTCTTCTTGCTTATGAATTACTGGAAAGCTACTCTTTTGAATTGGTAAAGGAAAGAAAGAAAAGGGAGAAAATCTCTTGCAGTTTTAGGGAAAATGAAGTAGAAAAGGATTCTCTGGAGACTTCATTATAAATGGTTAGCTCAATTATGCTAAATGGAATCAATATATTTACATTGTTTTATTCAAGGTTTATCATGTTCCATTATGAAACAATGAAATGTAATTAATAAATTGTCAGTTCATTTTTCTTGTTTTATTTGAAAATGCTTCGGCATATTTTAGCATATCATTTTTAGAGTAGCAAATAACTCTAATGTATAACATTAATAAACGG
Source organism: Bison bison bison (assembly GCF_000754665.1). Taxonomy (NCBI): domain Eukaryota; kingdom Metazoa; phylum Chordata; class Mammalia; order Artiodactyla; family Bovidae; genus Bison; species Bison bison. The sequence goes on along the minus strand of NW_011494753.1, from coordinate 14,674,948 downwards.
TGATAGACTTTACTATAAATATTGCATCTGTTGCCAAGAAAAGTTACACACAAAAACACAGCATTGCAAACAGCAGTTGAGTAATTCTTTTGGTAGTAGAGACATGGGCCTTCTGTATCATTTTAACTATCTTTGCACTACTTGACCCTCTGCACTTGAAGAATATTGTTTTTTATACTTCAACAGTTTGCTGGGCTTAAGGGATTAACACCATATATGTTGTGTTGTGAGTGCCCAGAAAACCATTTGAGCAATGGAGGAAAAACTGTGACAAACTTTTCACGTGTGCAATCATATCCAGATATTGTTACAAAGAATAATTTAGAAAATAAAGGCAGTTAATAAGATAATTAGATCTAACAGAAAATAAAAACCACCAATCAAAAATTTTCAATGGACTAAATTATTTTGGATTCCAAAACCCTTTTTTTGTCATTTGAAAATAAATATTAAGTAATAAAATATATAATAAGTTAAAATATATTATTTTCTATCATCATTTGATATATCAAAGCATATACCACTCTGAATTTTATGTAAAAATTTCATTCATGCATTTTATGTCAATTCAAAGGAAGCTTGAGGCATTTCAAAGCACACAAAATACCACAAAACCAGAAAATCAGATCAACCATTATCTTTCCTCAGTTGCTTTCTTCCATATTAAACTTTATGAGAAATGTGGCAAAAGATTAGAATTTTTTTGCATAAGTGGAGATAAAATATTTGATTTTAACTTAAAAATGAGAGAATCTGAATCTCTAAATGCTCTTTCTACCAATTTAGCAGATATTTAGGTTGACTTCTAATACTGCATATATAGTTTTAGTGTATCAGGAATTTTAAGATAGGAAGTAAGAAAATAGAGGACATGAAAGTAGGTGGTTATAAAGTGGTGAAATAAATGAGATGAGTTTCATAGAATAAAAAGTTGCCCATCCTATGCATTATGAATGCTTTTGGAAGTCCTCATTCACTCCCTGACTTCTAATCCAACATATTCCCTTCTTACTTGCCTGATTGCTTCAAGGCTTAAAACTCCCATTAGAGAATCATTTCTTCAAATCATGACTTTTCTCTCACTTTAAAATACACATATAATTTAAAAATAACATACTAGTGAAAGCATTAGTCACTCAGTCTGGTCTGACTTTTTGTGACCCCATAGACTGTAGCCCACCAAGCTCCTCTGTCCACGGAGTTCTCAAGGCAAGAATTCTGGAGTGACAAGCCATTCCCTTCTCCAGGGGATATTTCCCACCGAGGGATCAAACCCAGATCTCTGCATTGCAGGTGGATTCTTCACTGTCTGAGTCACCAGGGAAGCCCAACAACATGCTAACTTGATAGTAACTAGAAATCAATTTATATTTTCAATGATGAATAAGTAAGCTTCAGCTCAGGCATGATAAACTTGACTGGTGCACTGATAGGGGCATGAAAGCATTCTGAGCATGAGTTTCTGCATAAACATGTGTAGCTCAAGTAGGGTGCAACAGCAGGAGACATCTTAGTGTGGAAGTGCACAAAGCAAGGTTAGGGTCCAAGAAATATGGTCCCACACTTACGAATTCTGTCACATCTAGTCTCTTCTTGTTTTTTGGGTTTCATGTATTCTGTCCTCAAATATATTTCAAATGAGGGAAACTTTTTTAAAAGAAGAAAAAGTAAACATTTTTGCTTGAAATATCTTTCTTTACCATGTAAAATTTATCATTCATTTCACTGGCAAACATTTATACTGAATGAATTGAGCAGTGTTCATTCTCTCTAGTTTATTGATATCCATTATCTTATAGCTTCTTATAACTTATATATTATAACATTATCTTGGACTTCCCTGGTGGCTCAGACGGTAAAGCGTCTGCCTACAATTCAGGAGATCTGGATTCAATCCCTGGGTCAGGAAGATCTCCTGGAGAAGCAAATGGCAACCCGCTTCAGTATTCTTGCCTGGAAAATCCCATGGATGGAGGAACCTGGTAGGCTACAGTCCATGGGGTTGCAAAGAGTCAGACATGACTGAGTGATTTCCCCTCACTTCACTTCATCTTATAACACTTTGGATATTGTTTCACACTCCATCATACTACTGAAACTTCCATGTTGAAGAATTTTTATCACCAAAAATCTTCTTTTCCTTGAGTTTCTTACCTTTTTTTTGGTTAGCTTAACTCACAATTCTGGAGACTGAAAGTCCGAGATCAAGGAGCCAGCATGTTCAGGTTCTGGTGCGATCTCTCTTTGGGATTGTAGACTGCCAATTTCTAGCTGTATCCTCACACTACCGAAAGAGAGCTGAGTTTTTTTTCTCTTCTTGTTAGGGCCCTAATCCCATTTATGAGGGTTCCACACTCACAACCTAATTACCTCTCAAGGGCCCCACCTCTAATACTGTCAAATTGGAGGTCAGATTTCAACATATGAATTTTGGCATAATCCATAAGAACTACTGATCCTTCAATGTCCCATATTATTCCTACCACTTTGATGAAGATTTACTAACTCTTCTAGCTTTCAGCCATCTCTGAAATTCTATGACACATGGAGTTCCTACCACACAATTTTGTACTTAATTATATTACGTCCTCAGTCGTTCATTATTGTTTCATAAATTTGTAGTCTAAATGTTCTCAAGACTTCATCTGTGGGTTTTTAATAACTTATTAGCTCAAGCTTGCATATACCATTGCAGGACTTTGGCACCATCTCCTGGGATCTTTGTTATTTCTGAGGACTCAAGGGGCCTTGTAATGTGCTCGGTAATAAGACTACCCATATTCTTCTGCATTAGGCACTAGTGGCTGCACAAGACCAGCACTGCCAGGAGGAAGCTCGTCAGTGGGAGTTTTGCTTGTTCCTGCTGCCCTATATTCTGTCAAGTACAGGGATTTCTACTGATGCATACTCTGACCTCTTAGTGAGCCAAAACCGCAGAGATATCTAGGAAATAACATAGAAGTAAAAACGAGCTTTTTCTCTAACTTTGTGCTGAATTTAATAACTTGTGCCTTATTTCCCCACCCTGGGAACTACATCACTTCGTGTTCTGAGTCTCATATGGGCTTGGATGGAAAATCATCGGAAATTTTTCTCTCTTTCCCATCACTTCCTTCAAGAACTGATGCTTTATCTTTCTCTTCTCTCCTTTCCCGTGTCTTACCTGTAAGTTTTTGCACAAATCAACTTTCCTCTCTTACTAGCTCCCCTGTGTTAGACAAAACTACTAAATGCCTTTGTGAAATTAGTTACAAAAAATAAAGATGGAAGATAGGAAGGGAAGAAAAGAGTCGCAAACCATCTCATGAAATTTCCACTTGTGTTCATCTTAGAAATCTCACTACATATTTCTGTCTTGCCTTACAGTTTCAGAGACTGAGCAACCAGGAATGGAAACCAAAGATGTGCGATGATATTGAGGATTTAGAAGGCTAAATTCTTGCTATGAATTAAGATTTATAAGGATGATGTTCTGTGTCATTTTATTAAACCCTATCACATGTGTGTTTGTGTAGCATGTATATACTTCTCTCATATTATGGAAAGTAATTTCATGTTTATTCTACAGTTTGATCTCGATGCAGCATTGGGGTTTTAAGGTATATATTTTAAGGTATCGTAATATTCTCTAACTTTCATCACTGCTTTTGTCTAGAATAAAAAATACCATGACCAACTTTTAAAAATTATACTTTATGATGTAAATAAAGAATTATATAATCTGAACTCATGGAGGGAGAAAAACTATCCAAACAAAGCTTTAAAATGCCCACTTCATTCTTCTTAAGAGCAGTCACCACTTTCAGTGTGATATCTGACCTATTGTTCATCATCATTCTAGGCCAGAAAAAAACAGATTTTAAAGCTTTACTGCCCATCTGTTTTAGTTGGCATAATTAATAAATATCTGCCAGATGCTGTACTAATTCTGTTTTTAGCTTTTATGATAGGTGTGTCTTTTTTAAAGCAAATATACTGCATACTCTATGCAGCCATCACTCAAGGTGAAGGATCAAGAGGGAAATGATGATTATAATAATACTTACAGCTATTATAAAAACTACTTATTATATTTGTTAGCATATTCTATCTAGTATATACATTTCCATTGTGTCCCTGTATATCAGTTTTGAATTTAGTACTTCTCTTACCTTCTTGTATGTTTTATAGGAGAATAGGAATCTGAGTATAAAAGGTGAGGAATTCCTTATATGATGTAATTAAGACAGATTGCTTCTCTCACTTTCATTTCTTAGGCTGCCCAGCCACACTGATAGGAGTCTTACGTGTTGGGTTGTGGCTCCTCTAAATATACTCCATGAGAATGAAGGATAGTTCAGGGAGAGAGTGTGACTGGGTGTGCTTCATCAGTACATGAGAGAGGAAGATTCAATGGATTGGTAAAGGAAATCTTCAATTACATAGTCCAGAGCGAAGCAAGAGAAACTAGGAAGATGGGATTAGGAACAGTAATTCAAGATGGGGGAGTTGGAAGTATCCTATGAATAAAGTCTGGGGAGAGCACTTTCTGAGAACAGACATTAACTTGTTATCACAGAGAAGGACATACTTCTATAAAGCTCACTTTTGCATTCTCCAAAACAATTGACATGGCATTGTTTGTTTGTTTGTTTTGCCTTGAGGCAATGGACTTCCTAGGTGGTTTATTGGTAAAGAATCTACCTGCCTGTGCAGGAGATGCAGATTCCATCCCTGAGTGGGGAAGATCCCCTGGAGGAGGAAATGGCAACCCACTCCAGTGTTCTTGCCTGGAAAATCCCATGGACGGAGGAGCCTGGTTGGCTACAGTCCATTGGGTCAAAAGAGTCAGATATGACTTAGCAACCGAGCATGCACAATGAATAAATGTATTTTGAATGAATGCTTACATCATAAAATGGCATATACTACTTTTTTCTACCCAAGAATAACTTGAAAAATCTTCCAACTTACTGTTGGCCTTCATGGGTAATGGAGCAATATTTAGCATGTATTTTTAAGTCAAAATCCCAACCATTGTATTTTTGTTCTACAGAGAAATTTTGAAATGCTGAATAATGGTAGTTTGAGTACAAGACCTGATCTTTTTGATTTCTGAAAGGTCATTTTCATCTGCTTTATTTTTCAGAACATCTTTAGTATCAGACATTTAATTATTTCAGTTTCTGGTTGCTCATCTTTGTCTCCCTCCTCAAATTATTAGATGACTTTAAGTCAATCATGATTTTACTCTTCCTGACTATGTATTTTCCCTCTTGGTGCTGAAGACAGGAGCAAACTACCAGATGCTGGTAGAAGCGGTAACTTCATTTTGTTGAGATCATCTTGCTGGAAGCTGGCAAGCTCCTACTCTTTTCCCATGACACTGGAAAGAATCTCTCTTGCTCTCAAGTCTCTGTGTGTGCAAGTAAAACTCTTCAGTTTCCTTATGTAATTTAGGTCATAATTATTACATGCAAGATTCTATATCCTAGTTCAACAGACAGTGTAATGGCAAAAATCATGGCAAATTATATATACATACATAACTTTTTACAAATTGTCTAAGCAACCATGTCCTGTAGAAATATAACACGTGCCATCTGTGTCATTTTAATTGTTCTAACATCTACATTTAGAAAAATAAAAATAAATTATTTTTCATAGGATATTTATTTAACTATATGTAACCATGTATATCCAAATTAACATTTAAACATGTAATCAATATTAAAATTACTAATGAGTTGGTTCACATCCTTTTTTTCATATTAAGTTTTCAAAATTCAGTATTTTCTACTTACAGAATTTCTTAATCAGAATACTACATTTTCATCGGATATACTTGATCTGTTTATTTCATAAAATGCACAGTTGAAAATGAAGGTTTATATATTCAAATGGTTCAAACATAAGTTTTAAAATGCTGAATCAAATATCAGATTTTATACTTTTATCAACTTACTTTTTAAAAATATAGCAAATTTTATTTACTTTTCTGATATATTTACTTTTTATTTTATATTAGAATATAGTTGATTAACAATGTTGTATACCCTTATTTTTCAGAGCAGTTTTAGGTTCACAGTAAATTGCCAGGAAGGTGCAGAGATTCCTCATTTTCCCCCTCCACCTCCCCCCACATCCATGGCTCCCTATTTTCAGTATCCCCCACTGGAATCAGACATTTGCTGCAGTTCATGAAAATAGCTTGACACATCAATATCACCCCAAAATCACAGTTTCCATTAGGGTTCACTCTTGGATATTGTATGGTTTGGACAGATGAATAATGACGTATCCACCATTCGAGTTTCATACAAAGTTTTGTAAATTGTCTTCCAACGTCTGTGTCATTTTGCATTCCCACTAGCACTCTTGCCTGGAAAATCCCATGGACGGAGGAGCCTGGTGGGCTGCAGTCCATGGGGTCGCTGTGGGTCGGACACGACTGAGTGATTTCACTTTTACTTTTCACTTTCATGCACTGGAGAAAGAAATGGCAATCCACTCCAGTGTTCTTGCCTGGAGAATCCCAGGGACGGGGGAGCCTGGTGGGCTGCCATCTCTGGGGTCGAGCAGAGTCGGACACGACTGAAGGGACCCAGCAGCAGCAGCAATGAGTGAGAGTTCCTCTTGCTCTATAACCTCACCAGCATTTGGTATTGCCAATGCTCTAGATTTTTAGATTTTAATTTGCATTTCTAGATTTTAATTTGCATTTCTCTGGCATATAATTTGAAGCATCTTTTCATATGCTTATTTGCCCTCTGTATATCTTTAAAAATTTTTTTATATTGGAGTATAGCTAATCAACACCGTTGTGATAGTTTCAGCTGCACAGCATCTGTGTATTTTCTTTGGTGAGGTATCTGTTCAAGTCTTTTGCTTATTTTTAATCAGACTTTAAAAAATTTCTTTACAATGTTGTGCTGCTATCTGCTGTACAACAATGTGAATCAGCTATAAGTATACATATATTCCCTCCCTCTTGGCCCTCCCTGCCACCACCCACCTCCCCCACGGCCCCCATCCCACCCTGGTGTCAGCCTTAGCAATCCAGGTAGATCTTTCTTGTTTTATCTTTCATAGATTACTCATCAACATATGAGTGTTATACAGCCTCCATTAAAGCCATTCTTAATCTGCATTGTCACTCTGAGTGGTAACACAAGAATCCAGTTTCTTCCGGTATTTTACAATTTTAGACACTAAGTTATCGATCTAATGAACAAAAATTGCCTTTGTATTTTTACCACAAGATAACATAAAGACTGGAGAAGGCAATGACACCCCACTCCAGTACTCTTGCCTGGAAGATCCCTTGGATGGAGGAGCCTGGTGGGCTGCAATCCATGGGGTCGGTAAGAGTCGGACAGGACTGAGTGATTTCACTTTCACTTTTCACTTTCATGCATTGTAGAAGGAAATGGCAACCTACTCCAGTGTTCTTGCCTGGAGAATCCCAGGGATGGGGGAGCCTGGTGGGCTGCCGTCTATGGGGTCACACAGAGTCGGACACGACTGAAGCGGCTTAGCAGCAGCAGCATAAAGACAGACATTGTGTAATCAAAGATGAACCATCATATATGCAAATTGGCATTGGAATCTTTATTTCCCAGATATTTATCTAATTCTACAACATAATATTACCAAGTTTTAATTGAACACCTGTGAACCATATTACTAAGAATCCAAAGTTTAATTGGATAATTTATTTTTTATTCCTTTTGCACTAAAATCAGTCTGAAATATAATTTGAAATTGGTAGTAGTTTTTTTCAACATGTGTCAAAAGTTGACACATCTACCTCAAAAACTGAGCAGCTTTAATAAATAAGTGGATTCCTCTCCCTCCCCACAGAAATTCTGACTCAGTAGTTACGGAGTGGAGCCCAAGAATTTATCTCTTCAATAAAATCCAATTCTGATACACAATTCTGATTCACATGTGTGTAGAAACGGAGCAAGCAAAAATTAAGGAATGTAAAACCTGTTAATTGGCATTTTAATTAACATTATCTGTTCTTTAGAAATAGAACATTTTAAAGTAAATAACGGACCCATTACAGGTTATATATAGAGGAATTTCAGCTAAAACCTGGCACACTACTATATCTATATTTAGACAGCATGAAGACTTCTGCTTTTTATTTTAAATTTCCTACCTGCCCATATGTTTTCTTTTTTTCTTTTAATCTGGGAAACATTAAAAGGTAATATTTTTTTAAAGTTATTTTAGGAAGAGATTCATTTAGTTTGTTTTATTTGGTAAATAATGTTAAAATGAGTCATATTTCATTTGCAACTTTAGTTATTTTAATAATTTGAATGTAATTTTATTTAGCACTATTTACATGGTTGCTCATAATGTATATATCCTTGTTTAAATATCATTATGTTTTTAATTGTTTTGTATTTGTCATTTCCACAATTTTTCCCACATGTGTTAAATCTGGAGGTTTTTACCAACCAAAGCAGAAAGCTAAACAAAGAGAAGGAAGTATATTAATTACAGCAAGAATAATTAATAGTCATATCTGCACTGTATGGACATTCAACACTGCCTTGAAAATTGTGCTATGTATATTTTTAATAGTTATCTTTCACACTTTATGAGAAAATTATTTTATACCTTATTTTTCTTCTCACCTTTCACCTCACTCATACACTTAAACCTCTCCATCCTCCACTCACATGTAATTGATGCAACAAAACAGAAAATTTTTTATTAGAACTAATTTCTTCCTCTTCTGACTTAGCAAATAAACATGAGACTACTTCCACTGTCATTCAGACTGTTGATTTTCCTCTATTAGAATGCAGGCAGTTTTTCTTCTATTAAAGGACCATCTCTCCACTTTGAAGCCAGATCCTGTACCCTCTCAGCTCCTCTGTGATCCTCTGGGTAGCCGCTCTCTCTCTGTCATCTCACCCGTGGTTCTTATTCTTAATTTCTCCTGTCTGGAGCACTATTATTACGCTTTTGGTGTTTTGACAGTGCCTGTCCTATTTATTCCTCAGATTTCACTTTATATATTACCTCAGAGAACCTTCTATCACTGTATTATGAAATATTAGACTCCCACACCATTATTCTCCATCACAACATCCGACTTGCCTCTCTATCTGCATGTGTCTTGTTTACCTGGTATCTATTGTCCTGTTTTCCAGACTAGATGCCCCAATAAGGCAGAGACCATTTCAGTCTTTCTTTACTTCTCTGTCCTTAGCTACTGACACAGTGCTTGGCCCATGGTAATTTCTCACTCAGCATTTATTGAACACAGAAATTGCTTCTCCCAGGTTGGTGCATATTAATACAGTATAGTGTAAGAATTCTCCTGTATTTGTTTATACATTTCTTACTTTTTCTATTGTCAACAATACTTCATCAGTATCAGTATCAGTTCAGTCACTCAATCGTGTCCAACTCTTTGCGACACCATGGACTGCAGCACACCAGGCTTCCCTGTCCATCACCAACTCCCAGAGCTTAATCAAACTCATGTCCATCATTTTGGTGATGCTATCCAACCATCTCATCCTCTGTCATCCCCTTCTCCTCCTGCCTTCAGTCTTTCCCATCTTCAGGGTTTTTTGCAGTGTGTTGGTTCTTCACATCAGATGGCCAAAGTATTGGAGTTTCAGCTTTAGCATCAAACCTTCCAATGAATATTCAGGACTGATTTCCATTAGGATTGACTGGTTGGATCTCCTTGCAGTCCAAGGGACTCTCAAGAGTCTTCTCCAACACCACAGTTCAAAAGCATCAATTCTTTGGTGCTCAGCTTTCTTTATAGTCCAACTCTCACATCCATACATGACTACTGGAAAAACCATAGCTTTGACTAGACAGACTTTTGTTGGCAAAGTAATGTCTCTGCTTTTTAATATACTGTCTAGGTTGGTCATAGGTTTCTTCCAAGGAACAAGTGTTTTTTAATTTCATGGCTGCAATCACCATCTGCAGTGATTTTGGAGTCTTCCAAAATAAAGTCTCTCACTGTTTCCATTGTTTCCCCATCTATTTGTCATGAAGTGATGGGACCGGATGCCATAATCTTAGTTTTCTGAATGAGCTTTAAGCCAACAGTTTCACTCTCCTCTTTCACTGTCATCAAGAGGCTCTAGTTTGTCTTCACTTTCAGCCATGAGGGTGGTGTCATCTGCGTATCTGAGGTTATTGATATTTCTCCAGGCAATCTTGATTCCACCTGTGCTTCATCCAACCCAGCATTTCACATGATGTACTGTGCATATAAATTAAATAAGCAGGGTGACAATATACAGCCTTGATGTACTCCTTTCCTGATTTTGTACCAGTCTGTTGTTCCATGCCCAGTTCTAACTGTTGCTTCCTGACCTGAATACAGATTTCTCTGGAGAATCTGTTTAAGAATTTTCCACAGTTTGTTGTGATCCACACCATCACAGGCTTTGGAGTAGTCAGTAAAGCAGAAGTAGATGTTTTTCTGGAACTCTCTTGCTTTATTGATGATCCAGAAGATGTTGTAGTTTGATCTCTGGTTCTTCTACCTTTTCTAAATCCAGCTTGAACATCTGGAAGTTCACGGTTCACAAACTGTTGAAGCCTGGCTTGGAGAATTTTGAGCGTTACTTTGCTAGCATGTGAGATGAGTACAATTGTGCAGTAGTTTGAACATCCTGTGGCACTGCCTTTCTTTCGGATTGGAATGAAAACTGACTTTTTTCAGTCCTGTGGCCACTGCTGAGTTTTCCAGATTTGCTGGCATATTGAGTGCAGCAGTTTCACAGCATCATCTTTTAGGATTTGAAATAGCTCAACTGGATTTCCATCACCTCCACTAGCTTTGTTCCCAGTGATTCTTTCTAAGGCCCACTTGACATTCCAGGATGTCTGGCTCTAGGTGAGTGATCACACCACTGTGGTTATCTGGGTCGTGATATTTTTTGTATAGTTCTTCTGTGTATTCCTGCCACCTCTTCTTAATGTCTTCTGATTCTGTTAGGTCCATACCAATTCTGTCCTTTATTGTGCCCATCTTTGCATGAAATGTTCCCTTGGTATCTCTAATTTTCTTGAAGACATCTCTAGTCTTTCCCATTCTGTGTTTTCCTCTATTTCTTTGCATTGATCGCTGACTATTTCTATTGATTTTTTTCTATTTTTTCCCATTGATCTGACTTTTTCTATTGTCAGCAATACTTCATAGGACAATTTACATATCCGTCTCCATGTCTGCATGCTACGTTTCCCATAAGAAAGATTTACTGAAGTGGAAATGCTATCCCATGTCATCAGGATAGTCATTGAAGATTCTGATACTTGAGCATCACAGTCTTAACACTTATTAGGTTGACTCTAAACACCAGAAGAAAACCTTCATTTTCTTCAGCCCAGATCCTTTCCTCAGGGCTGCTCCTACTTTACACAGGCAATGAAACAAGGTATTTATGTTTAGCACCAGCAGATGCCCCTCACATTGTGGACAGTGATTTGTCTTTATTGCTCTCAGCACATCTTTTTGTACCAACTATTAGTCAATTGACTTCTCCTGAAGAGTTTGCCTTCTTCCTACCTTTTCTCCCAATGCTGGCTTCATTTGTACCTCCTGGAATAGCAACGGGCTGCTGCTGCTGTAGATGCCACTCTTCTTCAATTGACTGCTCCCTGTCTGCATTTTCTATGCTGTGATCAACATCTTTTCTGCCTGTTTTGGCAAAGGCAGTATTTGTTTAAACCCTTTCTGGTGGAAAATTTTACCTGGTGCTGGGACCTTGGGCTGAACACAAGCTACCTTATTTTTTCAACTCTTTGAGAAGGACTGGGACACCACTGGTACTTTAAATAATATGAAAATAGTTAAGTCCATACCAGAACTAGCATTGTGATGTTCTTCCATGTCTTCTTTCTGTTCCGCATTGTTCCCTGTTTCCCTGGAATCCCTCTGGAATCTCCCCACAAATATCTGAGCCTCCGTTAAGTATAAGCCAAAGTGCTCTCTGATTCCCCCAGGTAGATTGAAGCTTTCTCATAGACTCTGTAATTATCATCATCAAGAACAATTACATTTTATTACATTTGTCTGTTTTCAGGTCTCTTTACCAGGCAGTTCTATGTCCTTTGAGGATAGGGACCATGTGGTTAAAAGGCATCTGCTGCTGCTGCTGCTAAGTCGCTTCAGTCGTGTCCGACTCTGTGTGACCCCATAGATGGCAGCCAACCAGGCTTCCCCGTCCCTGGGATTCTCCAGGCAAGAACACTGGAGTGGGTTGCCATTTCCTTTTCCAATGCTGGAAAGTGAAAAGTGAAAGTGAAGTCGCTCAGTCGTGTCCGACTCTTCGAGACCCCATGGACTGCAGCCTGCCAGGCTCCTCCATCCATGGGATTTTCCAGGCAAAAGTACTGGAGTGGGGTGCCATTGCCTTCTCCGAAAGGCATCTAGCTATGCAATCAGAGAGATTTTTATTTAAATCTGTCCTCAATACTTTTGGGCTTCCCAGGAGGCACTAGTGGTAAAGAACCCACCTGCCTGTGCAGGAGATGTAAGAGATGTGGGTCTGATCCCTGGGTCGGGAAGATCCCCTGGATGAGGGCATGGCAACCCACTCTGGTATTCTTTCCTGGAGAATCCCATGGACAGAGGGGCCTGCCAGGTTGAAGTCTATAGGGTTGAACAGAGTTGCACATGACTAAAGCAATTTAGCATGCGCATTCACTACTTGTAGCTGTGTAAGCTTGGGAAAGCCACTTAAATTCAGCCACTTCATTTATAAACACTAGAAATCCAGCCTCAAAATGTTGTGATGTATCAATGAGAGAATGTTCACAAGGCACTTAGAATGGAGCCTGGTGTATTCTATATCCTCAGTAAATGCTGGTGGCCATTGTGGCAGCCATCAGAGTACACCTCGTACATCACAGGATATGGAACAGCATTGACGCATAGCCTCAGCTCCTGCCCTCTGAAACTCATCCCTGTATGTGCCCAGAGGCTGAATTTCCCGTTCACTGCTTGCAGCTGATGATGACCATGGCAGGGACACTAAGGCAGGCCCATTCTTGCAGACATGGGAACTCTGTCTCCAGGGTTCCCATCACCTTGCTGAACTTCCTTAGAATTGTCTGTCATCTAAAGCATTCCTGCTCACAAGTCCTCCTTCCCATTCTCAAGAAGGGGCAGATTGGTACCACATTCTAATGGCTTTCCAGAATCCTTTGGCTCACTGCCCATGTTCCCTCACAGGTGTGTTTCTTCTGTGTCTAATCCTGTCTTATCATTGGGATTTTGGAAGACCTGGAGCAGCATAACTGGTTCTGAGAGTGGTTTTTGGTAGGATGTGTTAGTCTGGAGTAGGAAGAAGCCCTGGCTCTGACTTACCTACAACCTGTGGGTGAAGAGGATACTTTCCTGGTTGGTAGATGAGGCACGAATAGCCCCTGGCACAGGGTGATAGCTCGGTTGCTGAAGGTTTCACTTGTGGTGACATGGGAAAATGTCCTTAGAGAGGAATGGTCTGGCAGGTGCAATAAAGCAGACATTTGAAAGGTTTGGTGAAAACAGTGTCAATAAGACAGAGTTGGCTGGTTGTTGGGACGCCCTGTAAAGAGATCATGACAGAGAAAGGGCAATTAACAAGCAGTTAATGGTTAAATGTGACAACCAGAGGGCCTCTGTGGTAACTTACATAGGAGGTTCGTATCTTCTGTAGTGGCAAAGCAACTATATCAAGCAGGAACTTAAAGATATCATCATTAGGGTTGTCAAGCTCCAGAAGTTTGAATGGTCAACGAAGGCAGGTCTGTTATGCAAAGGTCAGAGCCCTGGTGGGGAAAATTGAGCATCTTAAAACATAGGCTGGTGCATCTGGGTGATTACCCTTGATGATGTTGATTCTATAGACTCTCTGGGTTTACAAAGCAGGTCTCCCTTCCCTAGTAACATCTAGCATTTCTCTATGCTGAATGATGCTGAAGAAACCTTTCCTCCACATGTTAGCAGGTACCTCCCTTAGGAGCTGCCCTCACCTCTATCTTGGTTTCCAATGTGCTGACCAGGGTTATATCCCTTTATAATCCAGCTGGGGATGTGCTGGGCCTGGAAAATTGTAAGAATTCATTAGGATGTATCATCAGGAGCCAGTACATTGGAGATCAAGAGGACCAGAATGTAAGATTGGATAAGAAAGAATGCATTGTTTTGGGATCACTTTCTTAGGACGTAGGGTTGAAATAGTAAAAGGAAATCCTGGGAAACAGGCAAACTTGCTGCTAAATTGACCTAAATTGACCTTAGAAGCCTGGAAAAAGTTATGCCTCACATGCAGCAAAACAGAAAGCCTGAGCTGCCTTGAAAGATGTTGAAAGAAGGAATAGAGTCTGAGAGAATCTGGTATTCTGTGATGGATGTCTTATGTAGTGATGGAGGACCCACCAGGCAATTATGTCCCACTCAGGGGCTCAGAGGACATACCATTCACCCCGGCCATCAGGAATATACCAGCGAGGGGTCACCAAGATCACCAAGAAGTGTAGTGGTGATTCTCCTCCACGGTCCAGTCTGATGGACCATCGGGGTCACATCACATAGTTGATTTACATCTTTGAGGTGATGGGGACCCAAAGAAATAGTCACGTGGTAATGCTTAAACATTACAAATACTATGGTACCCCACTTAGAAATGGACTTTCAGGGACCCCTGGATAAGATCCAGTTCACAGTATGGCCGCTGGGTCAGGGGACTCAGTCAGTGTTTATTTCCCAGTTATCAAGTGTGTATAACTGGAAAATAATATTTTTGGAAGTTGGCACAAAATGCACAGTTAAAATACATTTTTGGTGGTCCTTATATTTCTATTTTTACTGCATATACTGTATCATATTTGTTTATTTTCTATTTAGTTTGTGGTTATAGAAACCCATCCTGGAGAATAATGATTACTGCAGACCTAACCAACTAGCAGTCTTGGTTATGGTTGCTCTGGCTGATGCGGTATCACTATTATAGCAGATAATTAAGGTTTTAGGTACATGATACACAGCCAGTGATTGTTTTCTATCCAGTTACAAAAACAGTTCAGAAACTATTTGCCTATCCAGGTTGCCACTGGGATATATTAATTCTGCTGTTTCTGTCATAAGGTAGTCAAAGAGCTATGAACTGCATGAACATCATGCAGAATGACACAGAGGTCTATTACAACAATGACGTTGTGCTGATTGGGCAGGATAAGCAAGAGGTGGCTGGAATGCTGCAGAATTTAGTAATACACCTATATTCTGAGGGTGGGAGATAAATTCTAGGAAGTTCCAGGATCTGCCACTTTTGTGAAATTTCATGGGTACAGTGGTCAGAAGTGTACTGAGATATCTCCTCCAAAGTACTTCTGCACCTTGCATCCCCCATAGTAATAAAAAGAAACATGGTACCTGGTAGATCTCTTTTGGCTTCTTGGTGCAGCACAGTCCATCCACCCACTAGGAGTACTGCCTTAGTGCAGTCATGGCTGCCAGTCTGAAGTGGAGCTGGGATCAGAGTATGCTAAGTCACTTCAGTCATGTCTGACTCTGTGCGACCCCATAGACGGCAGCCCACCAGGCTCTCCTGTCCCTGGGATTCTCCAGGCAAGAACACTGGAGTGGGTTGCCATTTCCTTCTCCAATGCATGAAAGTGAAAGTGAAGTCGCTCAGTCGCATCCGACTCTTAGCGACCCCATGGACTGCAGCCTACCAGGCTCCTCCATCCATGGATTTTCCAGGCAAGAGTACTGGAGTGGGGTGCCATTGCCTTCTCCAGGGATCAGAGTAGAGCTCCATATAAGCTCCAGGCTGCAGTGCTTCAGCCTGGCCACTTGGGGCATCCGATTCAGCAGACTCTAAAGGTGCTGGAGTTGTCAGTACTGAAGGCAGCAGTGTGGAGATGATGGCAAGTCTCAGTGGGAGATTTCAATGTAGGCTCCTGAAATCTGGAACAGGGCCATGCCACCTGTAGTAGAGATTACAAAATCTTTGAGAAATAGCTCTTAACATGTTACTGGGCCCTGGTAGAAACAGAATACTTGACTTTGGAGTAAACACCAGTGACCATGTTTCTGGAAATGCTCATTACAAGTGGATTCCAATGAGGCCTGCCAAGTCAAAGTAAGATGTACTCAGCAGCAGTCCATTCCAAGATGGAAATGGGACATTGGGATTGAGCTCAAGCAGTACCACTTGTATTGGCTTGGCCAATAAGTTTCTTTGAGTTTTTCAGAACATCTTAGGGAAAAACCCAAACAAATTTTTTTGGCAAACCCTCCTCTTTTTCAAGTTTATCACAAGATCTTATCTTCTTTTTGGAAGAAGAATCAGGTTCATTATTAGAAATCAAATTATAACACAGTAATGTTCCTTATTTGAAGCATTTAAAATGCCATGCCCCATTTGCTAACCTAAAAACTGATATCCACATATGTTGAGTCACTTTTTTCAATTACTTGCAAAAATGGATAGAGATTGGGAGGGGCTGTGAATTTATGCATACTAATGAAACCTTAAAATAAAATGTTTCCATGTGCGACTTCCAGTCTTGTTGAATAACTTTACTTGATTGAAAATTACTTGAGAAAGATGAAATCATAAATTACCTTAAATTTACTGAAAGCCTGTGAACCACCTATATTAGGTGTGAAGCTGATGAAGTTTCATCTTGAATGGAAATAAGTTGCGAAAACAACACGGCTAACATTTCAGACATATCTCCAGAAAGAAGGCTGACAATGTAGCTCCACTGGCTCCAATACTGACAAACTGGCAATGTTGAAAATAGTAAACAGAAATCTATTACCATTACAATCGCTAAAGTTCCATTTCGTACTCACAGTTTCCACTGGTTCCATTCATTTCCTATTGTGCATATTCACTCAGGCTTTTTATGCTATTACTGATTCCTTCATTCATTCCTTCATTCTACAAACTTTTAGCTTCCCTACAGGAAGCATTGTGCTCTTATAGAAGGGTTCTTTGTGCGCTAGTCATAGGTAAGTGAAGTGTGAAGTAGTGAAATGAAGTCAGAGTCGCTCAGTAGTATCCGACTATTGTGACCCTGTGGACTGTAGCCTGCCAGGCTCTTCTGTCCATGGTATTCTCCAGGCAAGAATACTGGAGTGGGTAGCCCATCCCTTCTCCATGGGGATCTTCCTGACCCAGGAATCAAACCAAGGTCTGATGCATTGCAGGTGGATTCTTTACCAGCTGAGCTACCAGGGAAACCTAGTCATAGATAACCTATTGCTAAATTGTGACATGGTAACGTTTTGCAGATAATGAAACAAAGAGAAGTTTAGTAACTTCTTCAGTGTCACAGAGCTTGTAGATGAAGGATTTGAGATGCAGAACAGGAAGTATGGTTCTAGAGCCCATGTATTAAACTAACATATTGTTTTTCACAAAATTCATAGTGTTGTATGACCGTTTACTTCTCTGGTTCCAGATAGCACTGTTATATTTCTGAGGGAAACATGCATATAATTCCATCAGGAGACTAAAACGTAAGGGCAAAAAAGGGAAGGTCTTTTGGTACCTGTTACATATTTCATAGCAACTTATCTTGGGCCCCAGAACACTGCTTATTATTTTTTTAAAAAAATTTTTTTCTCATAAAGCATTTGGAAATGATATATATGGCTGATCAATTGCTGTAGAATTGGGTGTTATGATGAATATTATTTAAGATACCTCTGTATGTGACTTGGTAGTAATATAATTTAAGTGACAATATGAACTAACAAGGTTATTTTGATACTCAGCACGGTTATTTTGGGTAAAAGGGATAAATACTAAGCAGTTAGAGCTGTAAGATTTTCTTGTTACCCATAACGTTTGGGTAATGACAAGCTCATTCAAAATTCTTCAGAAACAGAGATATGATATATCTGAACTATATGCTCAACAATAAGGCAGGCAAATTTCCTAATATTCACAAGGACATGATGACTGAAGTTGACTTGGGAGATCTACCTCATGAACTTTAATATGATTTTGGAAGGGCAAACTCTGTCCTCTTAAGGTCACCGTAGGTTTTTTTTTTTTTTTTAATTTCATTTTTAACGGAGAAATTTATTGAGATATAATCCACAAACCACACAATTCCCTCATTTAAAGTATGTACTTTGGGCTTCCCTAGTGGTCCCATGATTAGGAATCTGCTTGCCAGTTCAGGGAACATGGATTTGATCCCTGGTCTGGGAAGATTCCACATGCAACTAAGCCAGTGAGCCGCGACTACTGAGACAGCACTCTAGCGCTTGCACACCTGGAGCTGATGCTCTAGGACAAGAGAAGGCACCGTGAAGTCTTGCCACCGCACCTGGAGAGCAGCACCGCTCGCCACAACTAGAGAAAGCCCGCACACAGCAACACGGGCCCAGCACAGCCAAAAATAAAGAAATCTTTTTTTTTAAAGGTATGATGCACAATATAGTCAAAGTTGTGCAGCCATTGCCACAGTCAATTTTAGAAGTTTCACACCCCCCCACCAAAGAAACCCCGCGCCTCTTAGTCATTGCTGTCCCCCATCCTCCCTTATGCCTCCACCCCTGACAACTACTATCTTTTTGCCACTCTATAGATTTGCCTATTTGGACATTTCATATAAATGGAATCATACAATAGGTAGTCTTTTGTGCCTAGCATCTTTCGTTAGGCGTAATGTTTTCAAGGTTCATCCACATCATAGCCTGTATTAGTTCTTCCTTCCTTTTTATGGCCTCCAAATTCTGCTGTATGGATATGTCACATTTTATTTACTTACTCATTGTGTGATGGGCATTTCAGATGTTTCCAAGGTCACTGTGGTTTTAGCACAAAGCTGTTTTTTAGATATGTGCTTTGTTTTGATGGATATAGGGTCTCATTACTAGAAATTAGAATCTTCAAATGACTGAGATGAAAGAGACCCTAAAGTGCTTGAGATGGAAAATAACCAGGAACTTTTCTTTTAATGGCAGGAGTAATCCCATAGCCCAAGCCAGCAAGAAGCTTTTACTGTTTTCTCATCACTGTATTGAGTGTCCTTGTAACCTATAACACCCTTTGAAATTAATTCAATAAACTGAGTTTACTAAAATCAAAATATAAACAAAAAGTCTGTCATGATTGGGATATCCTGGATTGGGAATCCTATGATTATTTCCAACTGGTCCTGGGTTTCGTTTCCCAGGTGTGTGTATTCATGCCCATCTGCTACATGGCCCTGTGACAGCTCACTCTTGTGCAAGCCCTGAGTTGGTTTTTGCTGAACAGGGGTTTCAAGTCAGTGTTTAAATAAAAAAATTTTCTATTGAGTTCTGATCTATCAAATTATAAACCTTCATTTGTTTTAGACTCAGGACAACACTTTAAAGCCAATCCATAATTTAGTTCATCTAGAGGACCACTTTTTCTTTAGATAAACATTTATTATAAAATTGATTAAGGGGCTTCCCTGGTGGCTAGTGGTAAAGAATCCACCTCCAGTGCAGGAGACAAGTTCAATCCCTGATCCGAGAAGATCCTACACGCCTTGGAGCAACTAAGCTGGTTGCCACAGCGATTGAATCTGTTCTCTAGAGCCTGAGAATTGCACCTACTGAAGCCCTCATGCTTAACAGCTCGTGCTTTGCAGTAAGTGGCCACCGCAATGAGAAGCACTCACACTGCAACTAGAGTAGCTCCCTCTTCCCACAAGTAGAGAAAAGCCCATGCAGCGATGAAGACCCAGCACAGCCAAAAATAAATAAAACTGACTTAGTTTTAAAAAGGTAGTACAGAGAGTTCACATATACCTAGTTCAGTTCAGTTCAGTCGCTCAGTCGTGTCCGACTCTTTGCAACCCCATGAATCGCAGCACACCAGGCCTCCCTGTCCATCACCATCTCCTGGAGTTCACCCAAACTCAATGTGCATCAAGTCCGTGATGCCATCCAGCCATCTCATCCTCTGTTGTCCCCTTCTCCTGCCCCCAATCCCTCCCAGCATCAGGGTCTTTTCCAATGAGTCACCTCTTTGCATGAGGTGGCCAAAGTATTGGAGTTTTAGCCTCAGGATCAGTCCTTCCGATGAACACCCAGGACTGGTCTCCTGTAGGATGGACTGGTTGGATCTCCTTGCAGTCCAAGGGACTCTCAAGAGTCTTCTCCAACACCACAGTTCAAAAGCATCAATTCTTCGTACTCAGCTTTCTTCACAATCCAATTCTCACATCCATACATGACCACTGGAAAAACCATAGCCTTGACTAGATGGACCTTTGGTGGCAAAGTAATACCTCTGCTTATGCTGTCTAGGTTGGTCATAAATTTCCTTCCAAGGATCAAGCGTCTTTTAATTTCATGGCTGCAATCACCATCTGCAGTGATTTT
>NW_011494753.1:14634330-14654504 GCF_000754665.1 Bison bison bison | reverse complement strand
CCATCTATTTCCCATGAAGTGATGGGACCAGATGCCATGATCTTAGTTTTCTGAATGTTGAGCTTCAAGCCAACTTTTTCACTGTCCTCTTTCACTTTCATCAAGAGGCTTTTTAGTTCCTCTTCACTTTCTGCCATAAAGGTGGTGTCATCTGCATATCTGAGGTTATTGATATTTCTCCCGGCAATCTTGATTCCAGCTTGTGCTTCTTCCAGCCCAGTGTTTCTCATGATGTACTCTACATATAAGTTAAATAAGCAGGGTGACGATATACAGCCTTGACATACTCCTTTTCCTATAGTATATTCCATCAATTAGCATGTTGTATGGTATTTGACAGTTAATGAACCAATATTGATATATCACTACTAACTGAAGTCATTATTTTATTCAGGTTTACTTACATTTTACCTAATATCTTTTTCTTTTCCAGGATCCTTACATTTAGTTATCATGACTCCTTAGATTCCTTTTGACTGTGATAGTTTCTTAGACTCCTTGATTTTGATGACCCTGACAGTTTTGAGGAATGCTCATCAGGTATTTTGTAGGATGTCACTTAGAATTTGTCTGATGAATTTATTGTAATTAAACTCGGATTGTAGGAGGAAGTCACAGAGGTAAAGTGCCATTTACATATTATGTCAAGGATACATACTTTCAATGTGGTTAATTATTGCTGATGCCCTTGATCACCTGGATGAGGTACTGTTGTTAGGTTTCTCCACTGAACACTTTTTTTAAAAATACTTCCCCAGTTTGTTCTGTATTTTTTGGAAAAGAGTCATAATGAGAAACCCACAATTAAGAAAATCTTTTGCATGGTAGATTTGTCTATTTTATTTCTTGAATCATTTATATATTAGTATGGATTCACGAACATTTATTTTATACTTTGAGCTATAACCCAGTACTATTTTTTTGTCACTCAAGTTGTACCACCAGTTTTGGCCATTGGGAATTCTTTCTGTTGGCTCCTAAGTCCCCTTGACATACCCCCATCATTGTCTGTGTGTGTTTTAACACACTCATTTTTTTTTGGCAATACAATATACTCTATCTAGTCTCTCTTTGTATATTTCCTGCACAGTTCTAGAATCAGCGGTTTTTCCAAGCACCTCTGGTTCATTTCATTGGGGAATAGAGTTAGACCAAGATCTGGGTACTAGTTACACTCATTGCTACTGGGATATCATTGCTTTTAGACTCTTTCAGTTGACAGGCAATATACTCTTTATTTATATATATATATATAAAATCTAATTATATATATTATATATGTATCTAATATCTAATTATATATCTAATATATTATATTATATAGAACATATATAATTATATATAATCATGTTATATATTATTAGTAGTATTATAATAGTATATATAACTAGATATATGTTATATATCTTAATATAATATTGTTTATTAGTATTATTATTCATATATAATTAGATTTTAAAAATTGATGTTTCCAATCTGATCCATTACCACATGAATCACTGTAGCCTTTTCTTGCTTGTCTACAATTTCTCATTCCAACAGTGAGAAATCTGTCTCTCACCATATACCACCCACTTATTTAATTATTTAATATCTGTGTGTGTGTGTGTGCGTGTAGTGGTTTCAGAATTGTTATCCCATATCAGTTTATAATCTGGTTGTAGTATTTACCCACAATTCCTTTTGTTTTTAGTCTTGAAGAGTCCACTCATTTCTGGCTCCTTATGTCAGCATTTCCCTTCTTTAGTGAGATCACTTCATATGTTTTTAATCTAGTTAGATTTCTTTCTGGTCACATTCTACATGCATCTTTTCATCCCGTCTTCCTAGTTTTTTGTTTTTGTTTTGAATTCTCACACTGTTTTACTCTGCTCTGTAAAGTTCTGTGGGTTTGATAAATGCACAGCACCATACATCCCCCAGTACGTCATACAGAATATTTCCTTGACCTAAAAATTCTCACCTATTCACCATCCTCCATCACACAGGCCTACTTTCCAAATTACACTTTTCTGTTTCCAACTAAGATTTTTCTCTTGAAATATTTTACATATAAAACTGATCTAGGTCTCAATTTCTCTTATGTTACAATTGATAGTTTAAAAGGTATATGTGTATACACACACATATGTATGTGTGTGTAACTATGTATCACTATTCACTTCCTTGTTTATGTATGTGGGTGTGTATATATAAATATATATATTCATGTGAAAACCAACTAACTTTGGGGTCCAGGGTTTCACTAATAAGAAACTAAAAGATGCTCAATGTCTTGTATATAACAATACTAATCTCTTATTTTATGTTCTATGTTAATGCCATAGGGTATGTTATATTTTACCATGCCATTCAATTAATCTTTATTAAAATCTTACAAATTGAGGGAAATCAATGACCCTCAATTTGTGGCCAAATTGTTAATGCTAGATGTTTGGTAGATGGTTGTTAGCAAAAAATACAAAGTAGCTGAAAGAACAAAAACAAAATGTCTGTCATTTATACAGTCATTTATATCAAATATTCTTTATATTCTAATTTGGCTTAGGAATACAACTTTTTAAGCTTAAATGTCAAAAATTTTTGCACTATTTTCTTTTTACTGACACCAGGAAAATGTTTGTTTATAGAACAAATGCAGTTTCCTTAAAACATTTTTAAAACATACAAAAGTTCATGCTTTATAATGATATTAGGGTTTCTTTAGGTAGGAGTTCTGCATTTCAGAGGATCCGTATGTGACACAAACAGTGAACAATTGAGAACACTAGCTGATAATGATATGATCATTTTTGGCAGTCTCTATGTATTTCTGGCAGAAGTGTAGTGATACATTAGTCATTTTCACAGAGAAGATACTGGTCCTTGCCAGTCTCTTATTTGAGGTACCATCTGCACCTTTTTGTCAGTAAATTCAAAGAGAAAATATATCCATTGATGGGTACTATTTCTATTTTTTAATCATTGTTTGAAGCAAACTATACCATTCTTAGAGTATAACAAATACTACACATAACTGAAATTGTGTCTGGGCATCCTTTATTAACTATTATAGAATACCTGTCTCAAAATTGCTCCAGGAAGTTTTAACATTTCAATTTAATTTAACTTGTTCACAATGTACTGTCTCTCTGGAACTCTTGGTTAAACATAAGAGGAGACAATGAGTTCTACTTTTTGCTTCATTAATCATGGAGCAACTCACTTGACCTTTATTGTGGTTCCTTCATCTGTAAATATGATAATAAGGACACATGGTATTTGAAAAAGTGGGCTATAATTCTGTTAAGGTTAACAATTATAGAGTCAGTCTGACTTTGGAAGTTAATTATAACACTATGGAGGCTAGCTTTCAAAATTTGCTGACTAATTCATTTTAAGTCCAGGTCAATAAAATAAATTATACACAGCTTATAAACTCTTTGAACACAGGGGTCATATTTTACAGATGTTTTGAACATGGTAAACACTCAGATATTTCTTATGTTGAACAGAAGCACAGATGGACTAGTTAGAATGACTTAGAAGCTTCTGAAATGGTCAAGGAGATGAGTTGACAGATATGTATTGATGTAAAATAAGGTTGAGAAGAATGGTGTCTCACTGTTGCTATTTGACAAAATTAAGAAACTATTACTGACTCCCAGATACTTTGAGAAATAATGTGGTTTTGCTAAATTGGTTAGTTGTCGTCGTTCAATGCCATTGTTCAACAATAAAATGCGTGGTTCAGAATAATGAGTATCACTTAACTAAAAAGAAACTAATGATAACTAAAATATGTTGAAAGCTTGCTTTGTACAAGGCATGTTAAATATTTTACCTCTATTATTTCATTTAATCCCCAAATGAATTCCCAAATCATAGCCAAATTAATACAGCCCTTACTTCCATTTTACCAATGGATAAACCAAAACCTAATATGCTTTTGTACAGTAATCTACCTTGTAGTGAATAGCTTTAAGAGATGTGTGTGTGTGTGTGTGTGTGTGTTAGTTGCTCAATTGTGTCCGACTCTTTGAGACACCATGGACTGTAGCTCACCAGGCTCCTCTGTCCATGGAATTCTCCACACAAGAATACTGCGGTGGGTTGCCATTTTCTTCTTCAGGGGATCTTCTCAACCCAATGAGCTTTAAGAGATACATCTGATTTATTATAGGTACCTGAATATAACTGTAACTTGTTTATGTACATGTGAAAGACCAGAAGTTTTGCTAGTGATGAAGAATAGATGAAATATTGAGAAATTGTAATATCCTTTTAGCTAACTACAGTTGACAAGATAGGTACTTTGGCATTTTAGATCATAACAGTACGGAATGCATTTATAATCTAGTGCGATTCGTGGGGTCACAAAGTGTCGGACACAACTGAGTGACTGAACTGAACTGAACTGAACCCCATTTAAAGCACACCTCTTGATTACTGATGATTTCTCTATTATCTCAAGTGGCCAACTTCTATTTCCAGTGCCTAGAATAAACTATTGAGGAAGAAATTTATTAGATAGATCTGGTTGTCCACATACTTAGAGAACAATTGTTTCTCTTACCACCTGTATAAACAGTGACTCCTATAGGCTGTTCAAATGAGAGTCCCAGAACATCCTGAGTTTGGAATGTCTCACAACAGATTCATTTTAGTACATACTGTACATTCATTTAAGTACATTTGGATCTGTAGATGGAAAAACATACATTGTTGGGTGGGCCTTTGGCCAATATGTTTTTTCTGCTATTCAGTTGATACAGAGTTCTTGGTTATCTAATAAAGGCAAATGAATTTTCCAAAAATGTTGAATATGACAAAACAAAAATTGGTGAACAGAAGCAACACAAATTATATTTAACTCACTCCCATAACTTTGTATGTTTGAATTTATGTTCCTCAGTTGGGTATGTACAGTAACACCAGAAAATACTAGAAAGATTTCCACAACCCAATTTTATTTGGACTGAAAGAGAGTCCAATAATTTGGAGAAGATCAGTATCATAGGACAGATGGTAGTAACTACTGTTCCTAGTTCTGAAAATGAAGTTTGAGTGAAAAAGATTCTATGTCTTCCAAATTAGAGTTGATCCTGAGTAAATATTAGCATGAACGATATCTCCTGTATAATTATATTTTTAATATAGACAGATTATATATATAATGTGTGTGTATATATATATATATATATATTCACACACATATAACTATAGTTAAAACCCAGAAGGCTCTGCATGGTTCTAGAGACATACATCCTTTAGGGTTTACCACTTGTTAAGTCAGAGGTAGGTACTAGCAATATTTCCTCTTCCAAAAATACCCTGGTACTGTCCTTATCAAACTCAGTGATGTGAGTAAATGGTTGCTATGACATTGAGGGTTATTCCTTCATTCTGGCATGACCTCTATCCCAAATGGATTTCCTGTTGTTAAGAATTATGTGCAGAGGTACAAACCAGGGTACATTAAATGCACTTCCTCTTCATCTTCCAAAAAGAGGTTAAACCTAAACACAGTTACCCCCTCTTCTGAAATCCAAAGCCACAACAATTAACTGTTAGGTACAATAGCACAGTAATATCATCCATATTCAGCATAAACCATATTATAAGCCTAACAAATAATGTGTACTCCTAAATCCTCATGGCATATTATTCTATAATTTTACACACTGTTCAAACCATTATAGTTTCTTAAAGTTACCTGTTTGACTTGTAAAATCTTCCACTGATAATTTCTCAAAACTACCTTATAGTAAACATGAGAAGTCATAGGAAATTCTTCTTTATAACATTATAGATAAGCATACATACAGCTCCAAATGCAGTACCTTGTAGTGAGGTGGATGAACCTGGACCTATTATACAGAGTGAAGTAGATCAGAAAGAGAAAAATAGAGTATATTAACATGTACATGTGAAATCTAGAAGATATTTATAGAGAAGAAATGGAGATGAGAAGTAGAGAAAGGACTAGTGGACACAGCGGAGGAAGGAGACGGTAGGGCAGGTTGTGAAGGTAGGTTACACGTGTGTGCTAGCGTGTGTAGAACAGAGAGATGGTGGGACGCTGCTGTATAACACAGGGAGCCCAGCCTGGCGCTCTGTAATGACCTGTAAGGGTGGAATGTGTGCGGTGGCGGGGAGGTTCTAGAGGGATGGGGTATAGACAATTCTGACTGATTCACTTTGATGTACGGCAGAGACCACCACAACACTGTAAAGCAATTGTCCTCCAACAAAAGGAAAAGCAGTACTTTGTAATCATGGGTCATTCTGAATTCCCCTTGTTAGTACATAAACTTGTGTCTTGTCCAATGTTCAAAATTCCACCAGCTCTGTGTCCCTTCCTCCATTCAGTAACCCCTGCAAAATTTTCCCTGTAGCCCTGGAGAAAGGCGATACCTTTTCACTATGATTCTCAAGTTTAGAATGTATTTTGAAGAAAAAAGTTCATAAGAGATAGTTGTTTAATTGTCGAGTTGAAGAAATAAAGTTTTCCTGTTGTGAAAAAACCTGTGTAATTTCCAGTGTTTACATGTCTTTTGAATTATTTATTCTACCCAATTTATTTGACCATTATTTTGGCTCTTGAGCTAGACCTCCACTATCACATATATATTCCTTAAGTCCTGGTGTGTTACTGGCTTCCATAAAAACACAAGAGAGACAAAGCTATGGTACGTAAGACTGATTTTTCAGAAGTGCAAGCAGGAACATTTCCTTGGAGACCTTACTTTGATGTTTCAACAGTCTATCTTCCCAGGAGGAAAATATAAGGAGGATAGAAAGAGCAACAACAACCAAAAATTAATGAAGTAAAAAAAAGGGTGACAGGGCTTCATATTGATAAACTGTAAGTAATGCTTCAGGTAATAATGAATATTTTCCAATTATATTTTATCATTACTTAAGAACAAAATTTTTATTAGATTCTATATCCAAGTTCAACTTGCAGTAAATTACTATACTTTTTATTCACCTTGAAGTATGTAAAGATTGATTGTTGCATGAGAGTAATTTTAGAATAGAATGACGTTTGAAAAAAATTCAAAGGACAAAAACTAAAATCTTATATATACTTTTGAAGATCCTAAACCAAAGATTTCAGTCAAGATAATTTACTTTTGAGGACAGAGACAAGATGGCAGAGTAGATGGATGTGAGCTCACCTCGTCTTATGAAACACCAAAATCACAACTAATTACTTGACCGCCATTGATTTAAAAACCCTGGGACCAACGAAAAAGATACCCTACATCCAAAGACAAAGAGGAAGCCACAATGAGATGGTTTGGAGCGGTGCAATTGTGTTAAAATCAAATCATATGCCCACAGACTGAAAATTAATTCTATCACAAAAGTTCTCAACAGGAGTGAAAGTTCTGAGTTCCAAGTCAGGCTTCCCAGCCTGAGGGCCTTGCGCTGGGAGGAGGAGCTCCCAGAGAATATGGATTTGAAAGCCAGCAAGACCTGATTGCAAGAATTCCATAGGACTAGGGGAAACAACTCTATTCTGAGAGGGCACACACTGATCTGATATACATCAGGACCCAGGAAAAAAGCAGTACTTTTATGAGACTGGGCCAGACCTCCATGCTCTTACTGGAGGGTCTCCTGCAGAGGCAGGAGATGGCTATGGCTCACTGTGGGGACAAAGACCTTTGTAGACAGCTGTAGTTCCAGGGAGTACTCATTGGCTTGAGCCCTGCTGGAGGCTGCCATTTTCTCCCCCAAATCTGGCCCCACCCAACAGCCAGTGAAGTCAAAGGGCATCATTGGTTGACTGGAGGAAGCTTAACAAGATATCAGGCCTTCCTAATGGAAACCCCCAACATCATCAGTAAACAACAGTTTACTGATGGGAGCAGTTTTATAGAAATGGGAACCAAAAGTCTGGGTATGCCATAGTTAGTCTACATGAAGTCATAGAAGCCAAGGCCCTGTCACCCCAGACATCAGCCCAGAAGGCTGAACTAATTCATTAGTGACAGCTCTGCAATTAGGGAAGGATAACAAATTAAATATTTTTACTGACTCCAAATGTGGGTTCCACATACTAATGCTGCCATTTGGAAAGAAAGAGGAATGTTAACTGCTAGAAATCCCCCCAGAAAACATAAAGATTTGATTCTGACTCTTTGAGAAGCAGCACAGCTTCAGATCCAGGTAGCAGTAGTGCACTGGGGGGCCATCAGAGGAATGGATGTTTTGTGAGCCAAGGTAACATCAAAGCTGATGAAACTGCAAAACAGGGAGCTGGATTGCAGAATCCAAATCTGAAAAAGTTATGGCTCTATTGACTGCTCTCCTCTGAGCTCTCTGGCATTCCCCAGTATTCCCCACAGGAACAAGAAAACGCAGAAAAATGCGGCTATGAGAAGCAAGTACAGGCTGGTATAAAAAGGAGGATAAGGTTCTAATCCCTGAGACCCAACAATGGACACTCACTAAGAGCTTACCTGATGCCACCCATTATGGGAGCGGTGCACTATGGGACTTGATGCAAAAAGGTTTTATAGGGAAGGGGTTTAAAGCAGTAGGCCCCAATCTTTTGGACACCAGGGACTGGTTTCAAGGAGGACACTTTTTCCACAGATCAGGGAGGTAGGACTGGGAATGGTTTTGGGGTGATTCAAGGGGATTACACAGAAGAACTATACAAAAAAAGGTTTTAGTGACCCAGAAAACCACAGTGGTGTGGTCACTACCTAGAGCCAGATACCCTGGAGTGTGAAGTGAAGTGGGCCTTAGGAAGCTTTACAACGAACAAAGCTAGTGGCTGTGCCGGAATTAGAGCTGAATGATTTAAAATTCTAAAATATTTTGCTGTTAAAGTGTTGTATTCAATATGCCAGCAAGTTTGGAAAACATCAATGGCCACAAGACTGGAAAAGGTCAGTTTTCTTTCTAATCCCAAAGAAAGACAATGCCAAAGAATGTTCAAACTACTTTACAGTTGTGCTTATTTCACATGCTAGCAAGGTAATACTCAAAATCCTTCAAGCTAGGCCTCAACTGTACATGAACCAAGAATACTTAGTTGATTAAGCTGGATTTAAAAAAGGCAGAGGAACCAGAGATCAAATTGCCAACATCCACTGGATCATAGGAAAAGCAAGGGAATTCTAGAAAAATGTCTACTTTTGCTTTATTGACTACACTAAAGTCTTTGACTGTGTGGATTACAACAAACTGGAAAATTCTGAAAGCGATGGGAATACCAGAACATCTGACCAGCCTCCTGAGAAATCTGTATGCAGGTTAAGAAGCAAAAGTTGGGACTAGACGTGGAACCCCAGAGTGGTTCAAAAATGGGAAAGGAGTACATCAAGGCTGTATATTGTTACCCTGCTTATTTAACTTCTATGCAGAGTACATCATGTGAAATGCCAGGGTGTATGACTTGTAAGCTGGAATGAAGATTGCTGGGAAAAATATCAACAACCTCAGATATGCAAATGATACCACTCTAATGGCAGAAAGCAGAGAGGAACTAAAGAACCTCTTGATGAAGGTGAGAGGAGAGAGTGAAAAGGTTGGTTTAAAATTCAACATTCAAAAAACTAAGATCATGACATCCAGTCCCATCACTTCATGGTTCATAGAAGGGGAAACAGTGGAAGCAGTGGCATATTTTATTTTCTTGGGCTCCAAAATCATTGCAGATGGTAACTGCAGCCATGAAATTAAAAGACGCTTCCTCCTTGGAAGGAAAGCTATGACAAACCTAAACAGCATATTCAGAAGCAGAGACATCACTTTGCCAACAAAGATCCGTATAGTCAAAGCTATGATTTTTCCAGTAGTCATGTACAGATATGAGAGTTGGACTATAGAGAAGGCTTAGGATCAAAGAATTGATGCTTTTGAATTGTGGTGCTGGAGAAGACTCTTGAGGGTCCCTTGGACAACAAGAAGATCAAACCAGTCAGTCCCAAAGAAAAATAATCCTGAATGTTCATTGAAGAGACTGATGCTAAAGCTGAAGCTCTATTACTTTGACCACCTGATTTGGAGAACCAACTCATTGGAAAATAATCTGATGCTGGGAAAGATTGAGGGAAGGAGGAGAAGGGGACGACAGAGGATCTGATGTTTAGGTGGCATCACCGACTCAATGAATATGAGTTTGCATGAACTCCAGAATATAGTGAAGGACCGGGAAGCCTGGCATGCTGCAGTCCATGGGGTCCCAAAAAGTTGCACATGACTTAGGGACTGAAGAACAACAAGGCCATTACATTTATTGTTCACTTTAGTTCCATTAATTGTTATACCAACTCCACCTCAGATCATAAGGCATTAGAACCTGGATGTTGAGGACCCCTGGCTACAAAGAACAGTAAAACAAGTAAAGCTTGCCTGTGTTTTATGTGCCTCTGATAACCCACAGACCTGTCCAATCCCCATCTTTGTTACTCAGGCCAGCCCATCACTAGGGACATTTCCAGTGGAAGACTGGCATTTAGATTTCACCCAAAAGCCCCCATGATCAGGATATAAACATTTTCTTATAAACATCTTCTGATGTTGATAAAAATTTGAAACTCTGTTGATAAAAATATCAACAGATATTACCTTACCCACCTGATCTGAAAAGGCTGTGGACATCTGCAAGTTCCATTTAATAGAACTAATTCCTTGGTTTGGACCTCCAAAGTCCTTCTAGAGTGATTACAGGCCCTCGTTTATAGCCAAAATCACACAGAGATTTACAGAGGCTCTAGAACTAGACTATGAATTACATACCTTTTGGCACCCAGAGTCTAAAATGAACCATATTTTAAAGAAAACTTTAGCAAAGCTCTGCCAAGAAACTCATGAACACTGGACCATGCAATCCTCAGGATCCTTGTACCCCCTGGGCATGGTCTGAGACTTAGCCAATCTGAAATGACCTACGAGAGGCCTTTTCTTACTACTGACATTCTACTGCATGAGGATGTCAATTGGGCCCTGGATATATTATTAATATAGGACAAGTTCAGAAGGCAGTCCAGGACTGTGCACACAAGACATTACCAACTCCCACAAAAAATACAGAGGAAAGAGCAGTTCTTTCACAAACCCTGGGGACCAAGTTCTTCTTAAAACCTAGAAAGAGGGGTCCTCCCAAGACCAACTATTGCCAAAATGGAAGGGCCCCTATAAAGTAACCACCCCTACTGCTGTCAAACTGCAGAGGATATCTGGTTATATATGTTTGTCCAGATGAAAAACTTTTATCTCCAGAAACCCTGCAGGTCAAAAAAGAAGAATGATATACCTGTGAGCCAGTGGAAGGTCTGAGATACCTACTCAAAAGACAGGCATTATCAACAGTTAAGTAAAATGATACAGTGGTTTGGCTCCTACCTGAAGCCTTAATGGGACTTGAGACCGCTCTTGTTTTCTTGGCTGATGCGGTTGTTGAGTGTCATCTGGCCCTTGATTATCTTCTGGCAGAACAAGGTAGAGTTTGTGTGAGAACTAATACTTCCTGTTGCACTTGGATCAGTGTGACAGGACATGCAAAAGTTCATATCAAGGAAATATATGACCAGGCAGAGTGGCTTCATAATTTTGGCAGGGGCAATATCGCCTCCCTTGTCTGATCAATAGTTAAGGAAGCCCAAAGTTAACCTGGTTCCTGACATTTCTAGGCCCTTTAATGGCTATTGTTCTCCTTTTTTAGCCTTTACTTGTTCAACCATTTGATTGTTTGTGCCTTTTAGGCTGTAACAGTTTGAAGTAAATCTCACAATGGCTCAAGGAATTCAGCTCATTCCAGTGGAAAGCGTCTCAGTTCCCCACAGGTCCTTGGAACAGTCAGTGTGGGACTTCTCCACCTCTAGGGTAGGCCAGGGTCTGTGGCCCCTGTCCAGTAGGAAGAAGTTTCAGAAGAAGAGACCTTTGGCCCCTTACCCTTGAGAATAAGGGTATAGAGTCTTTCATGTGGAATGAGATAGGCCTGGGATCTGGGACCCTTTGCTGTAGTGCTGCAGTGCTAGGACCTGGACACACCTCTGCTCAAGCAACAAAATACAGAGAAACTGTATAGGATTAAAAATAACTGCATGCATTAGGGGAAATTCTGGATTAGAAAAACACAAAGATGCCAAGAAACGTAACTGCGACTTCTGAAGAACCCAGAGCAAAAGCAGGGTACTACACATGACCCCTGCATACACCACCACCTAAGGGGTGAGCAAAACACCTAAGCCATTCCTGTGGCCCAAACCCTGGACACACTCCTACCCTCTTTCCATATAAGGAACAAGCTTGCTGGGGAGTAAGCAAGGGAACCTGTTGGTTATTCTCACTACCCCCAGCAGGAGCCCTGACAAATCCTTGCTTGCGGGGGGCGGGGGTGCGGGGGCGGGAAATGGACAGAAAAAGTACAATAGATACACAGAAAAGAAAAAGGAATGGAAACACAACCCAAAAGTTGGCCATAAAATCATAGGAGAAGGAAATAAAAGAGGGAAAGAAGAAAAAAGACCAACAAAAACAAATCCAAAGCAATTAACAAAATGGCAGTAAGAATGTACCATATTGATAATCCCCTTTAATGTAAATGGATTAAATGCTCCACCAAAAGATACAGACTGACTGAATGAATACAAAAACAAGACCTATTTATATGCTTGGGGGACACACTTCAGAGCTGTTGTTTTTATGGCAATATACACACATACTGAAAGTGAGGGGATGGATAAAGGTATTCCATACAAATGGAAATCAAAGGAAAGCTGGAGTAGCAATACTCATATCAGACAAAATTGACTTTAAAATAAAGACTGTTGAAAGAGACAAAGAAAGACACTACACAATGGTCAAGGGATCAATCCAAAAGAATAAAATAATTCTAAATATATATGTACCCAACATAGGCTTGCCAGATGGTGCTAGTGGTAAAAAAAAAAAAAACACCTGTCTGCCAATGCAGGAGACATAAAAGATGTAGTTTTGATATGTGGGTCAAGACAATCCCCTGGATGAGGGCATGGCAACCCACTCCAGAATTCTTGCCCAGAGAATCCCATGGACAGAGGAGCCCATCAGGCTACAGTCCATAGTCTCTTTGACAAAGAGTCAAAGCAACTTAGCACACACCCAACATAGGAAAACCTCAATATATAAGGTAAATACTAATAGCCATAAAAACAGCAGTTGATAGTAACAAAATAATAATGGGGAACTTTAACATCCCACTTTCATCAATGAACAGATCATCCATTTAGAAAATAAGAAAATGCAGACCTTAAATGACACATTAGGCTAGATGGACTTAATTGATATTTAGAGAGTTCCATCCAAAAGTAGAATACACATTCTTCTCAAGTGCACATGGCTCATTCCCCAGAATTGATCACATGCTGGGTCACAAAGCAAGCCTCAGTAAATTTAACAAAACTGAAGTCATATCAAGCATCTTTTCCTACCACAACTCTCAGTTCAGTTGTTCTGTTCAGTTGCTCAGTTGTTTCCAACTCTTTGCGACCCCATGAATCGTAGCACACCAGGCCTCCCTGTCCATCACCAACTCCAGGAGTTCTCTAGGAGATTAGAAATCAACTACAAGGAAAAAAAAAAAACCACAAACATATGGCGATGAAACAATATATTACTAAGCAACCAATGAATCATGGAAGAAATAAAAGAAGAAATAAAAGGAATAAAATGTACCTAGGGACAAATGAAAATGAAAGCACAATGATCCAAAACTTATGGGATGTAGCAAAAGCAGTTCTAAAAGAGAACTGCTCTAAAAGAGAAGTTTACAGCAATACAGTCTTACCTCTGAAAATAAGAAAAATCTAAACTTACACTTAAAGCAACTAGAGGAAGAACAAACAAAACCCAAAGATAGCAGAAGGAAAGAAATCATAAAGATCAAAGCATAAATAAAAGAGAGACAAAACAATAGAAAACATCAATGAAATTAAAAGCTGATTATTTGAAAAGATAAACAAAATTGACAAACCTTTAGCCAGACTCATCAAAAAAGGAGAGGGCTGAAATAAATAAAGTTAGAAGTGAAAACGGGGAAGTTACGTTACAGTGGACATGCCAGAAATACAAAGGATCTTACAAGATCACTGCAAGAAATTATATACCAATAAAAGAATGCACACATTCTTAGATAGGTACAATCTCTGTAGAGTAATCCAGGAGGAAATAAAAATATGAACAGACGAATCACAAGAACTGAAATTGAAACTGTGATTAAAAACTTGCAAAATTATTCACTAAAAAAAAAAAAATTGCAACAAACAAAAATCTATAGCCAGATGGCTTCACAGGTGAATTCTATCAAATATTTAGAGAAAAGTTAACACCTGTCCCTCTGAAACTATTCAAAAAAATTACAGAGGAAAGAACACTCCCAAACTTACTCAATGAAGCCACCATCATCCTGATACCAAAACCAGACTCTACTCAGTACTCTATTTGGGGTTGCCATGTACACATAGATGGGAATTCCATGGTAGCCCAGTGGCTAGGACTCGATGCTTTCACTGCAGTGGCCTGGGTTCAATCCCTGGTCAGGAAGATGCCACAAGCTACATGACGTGGTCAAAAACAACAACAACAACAAAATAGATAACCAACAAGGACCTACTGTATAGTAGAGAGAACTCTGGTCAATATTCTGTAATAAACTAAATGGAAAAGAATTTGAAATAGAATAGATATTGTATATGTATAACTGAGTCACTTTGCTGTAACCTGAAACTAACCTAACATTGTTACTCCAATATAAAATAAGTTTTAAAAAAGATAATTTACTTTTGGAATAATGCAGTATCAAACTTCATCAATAAAACTTTTTTGAGTTACCTATTACATCATTATTGATAAAATTATAATTGAACCTGTCATTATTTGAACATATCTTCCTATGGCCTATGCATTTCATAAATTCTTTGTAATTTTTAAAAACTGAGGCTAGTTGTTTTAAATTTATATAACTGTTTTTCAGTGATTATATTTTTAACACATTGAAACACAGAGGCTTTTTCAGTGCATATATACATGAGTCAAAATAAAAGATTGGGAAATATAAATCTTTGGTATATTAAGTAATGATGGATACCAGCTTATAAAAATTCACACTGTATTGTGTGTAACTATTTTATAGCTAGAAGCTTGAGAATTTGAGTACTACACAGTGGGAGAGTACACCTCCACAGATGTCTGCTCTTAGAACAGAACAACCAACATGCTATATGATAGAAGCAAAGTGAAGTATCCATTATAAGTGGTGCTCAACTTTATTAAGCCAAGAGAACACTATTGCTGAAAGTCTCTGTCTGACAAAGGTAAATTCTTTGTTGTAATCATTTTCAACAGCTGTCTTGTGGCTGCCAGTCAAGGCCTGACATTCATCCAAATGAAGTGGTAGCCTTGAAAATGTTAATTAGATATTACAGCCTGATCAATATTCAAAAGTCTTGATTTATAAATTTCTACCATTTTCTTTGAAATCTTCTCCTATTTAAAAAAATTATTTTATTGAAGTATAGTTGATTTACAATGTTGCATTAATTTCTGCTCTATAGCAAATTGATTCAGATATATATATATATATATATATAAAATACACATTCTTTTTCATATTCTTTTCCATTATTGTTTATCACAGGATGTTGAATATAGTTCCCTGTGCTATACAGTAGCACCTGTTTATTCATTCTATATATAATAGTTTGCATCTGTTAATCTCAAACTTTCAATCCCTCCCCTTCCCTACACTCCCTCCCCTAGCAACCACAAGTCTGTTGTCTGTGAGTCAGTTTGTTTCATAGATAAGTTCACTGTCATATTTTCGATTCCAGATATAAGTAAGATCATATGATATTTATCTTTCTTTTGACTTATTTCACTTAGTATGATAATCTTGAAGTCCATCCACATTGCTGAAGATAGCATTATTTAATTTTTTATGGCTGAGTAGTATTCCATTGTGTGTGTGTATATATACCATATCTTCTTTATCTGTTCATTTGTTGATGTCCTCTAACATTTTTATAAACAATAGCCATAGAATCATGATGTTGTTGAAAGTTCAGCCTGCTCCACAAACTCATTTGAAATCTGGAATTGTGTAGTCACATATGTGTAAGTGAAAATCTAAGGTTTACCTCACTGGTAAATATTTCTAAAATATCAAAGAAAAATAACTTGTCCCTTTTATCACAGATAACTGTGATAACTATTTCCTGAGAGTGTCTGCTCTTTTAACTGGAAACATCATGTAGTAAAAAGTGAAAGTTGCTCATTCCTGTTCAACTCTTTGCCACCCCATGGAATTCTCCAGGTCAGAATACTGGAGTGGGTAGCCTTTCCCTTCTCCAAAGGATCTTCCCAACCAAAGGATTGAACCCAGGTCTCCCACACTGCAGGTGGATTCTTTACCAGCTGTGTCACAAGGGGAGCCCAAGAATGCTGGAGTGGGTAGCCAATCCCTTCTCCAGCAGATCTTCCTGGAATTGAACCAGGGTCTCCTACATTGCAGGCAGATTCTTTACCAAGTGAGCTATCAATATTGGCTATATACTTAGGTAGAGTAAGTCCTATCTGTGATATTCTCACAGGATCATGCCTAGCTCTAAGGTTTCATCCTCCTACACAACTAAAATTCTTTAATTTGAAGTTAATTCCTGGATTTTAGTTCTCAGATATGCAGTCTAGGGAGAGGTGACAGGTAGGTGGCTTTTGCCATCATTTGTTGGTGTGAATGAGTTTCTCAGATCTTCCTTTGCCAGCACAACCCCAGACAAAGTGGGTTTAGAGAAATCATAGGTACTTCAGAGAAGTATAAAACAGACTAGGAGGGGAAGGCTGAAGGTTCGAAAACAAAAGACAGGATGATGTAGACTTCTGCCTATAATTTTCTGTCATTTTGGTACTATACAACATCTTTATTAAGAAAGTATGACAGAACTAATTGACAGATTATTTTACTACAATCCACATCACCTAAACAAAGACTACCAACATTATGTCTTCAACTCCTGGGGATATGGGGACATTTTTACAAATCTCAGCAGATGACTTATGGGAAAGGGTAAAATTTCATATGTACAGTGCCTCCCTTTTCTTCACTTTATTGGATTGACCTTCAGGTAGGTGCTTTGGAAATGGCTAAGAATTAAGTAGTGCTGTTCCCAAAAGAAGAGAAAAACTGAGGAGCAGCAGCTGCCTTTTGAATTCTTAGGAATAATCATCTGGTCTTAATCAGGTCATTGGTGACTTTTTGTCTCAAATTATTCTTAGGCTTAGAGAATTTTAAAGTCATAATAAAATATGCAGTATCACTGCTCATACTTAGCATGGCTACAGCCAAGCTTTTTAGAAGGGTAGTTGATATCCATTTTGTAAACTTTTCTACCTCCTATCTCTTTAACTTCATGTGTTCTGGTTTCTTTCCCCACCACTTCACTGAAACGGCCCTCTGTAATGTCACTGTTAACTTCTAACCTAATTCAGGATATGCATTCCAGGATCCCCTTTATACAATTTGATGCTTTCGGTCCATCTCTCCTTGATATTTCCTTTTTCTATCACTTCTATGACTCTTTAATGCCATTTTTCACTTAGATTTTTGTCACTTAAAGACTAAACCAATTTTTCTCACTTAAAGACTAAACCTCCATCTCTTTTATGGGCTTCTCATCATCATTATATCTGCCTTATACACAGTATACCTCAGGATTCCATCTTCCATTCTTCTCAATCTTGTATACATCTCTGAAAGAACAACCCCACTCATAAGACTCACCTACCATTTCTGACAAATAGATTCAAGGGATCAGATCTAATAGACAGAATACCTGAAGAACTATGGGTGGAGGTTCATAACATTGTACAGGAGGCAGTGATCAAAACCATCCCCAAGAAAAAGAAATGCAAAAAGGCAAAATGATTGTCTGAGGCCTAATAAATAGCTGAGAAAAGAAGAGAAGGGAAACGCCAGGGGAAAAAGTCAAGATATATCCATCTGAATGCTGAGTTCCAGAGAATAGCAAGTAGAGATAAGAAAGCCTTTCTAGGTGAACAATACAAAGAAATAGAGGAAAACAATAGAATGGGAAAGACTAGAGATTTCTTCAAGAAAATCAGAGATACCAAGGGAACATTTCATGCAAAGATGGTCACAAGAAAGGACAGAAACGGTAGGGTCCTAAAAAAAAATCAATGATATGGCCTTAATAGAATATATATCGAGAAGAGGTGGCAAGAATACACAGAAGGGCTATACAAAAAAGGTCTTAATGACCCAGATAACCACAAAAGTGTGATCACTCACTAGAGCCAGAAATCCTGGATTGTGAAGCCAAGTGAGCCTTAGGAAGCATTACTATGAACAAAGCTAGTGGAAGTGATGGAATTCCAGCTGAGCTATATCAAATCCTAAAAGATGATGCTGTTAAAGTGCTGTACTTAGTATGCCAGCAAATTTGGAAAACTCACCTGTGGCCACAGGACTGGTAAAGATTAGTTTTCCTTCCAATCTCAAAGACAGGCAATGAGAAAGCATGTTCGAACTACCACACAATGGCACTCATTTCACTTGGTAGCAAGTTAAAGGCCAAAATACTTCAAGCTAGACTTCAGCAGTACATAAACCAAGAACTTCAGATGTACAAACTGGATTTTAAAAAAAGCAGAGGAACCAGAGATTAAATTGCCAACATCTGTTGGATCATAAAAAAGCAAGAGAATTCCAGAAAAATATCTACTTCTGCTTCACTGACCACGCTAAAGCTTTTGACTGTGTGGATCACAACAAACTGAAAAATTCTTGAAGAAGTGGGAATACCAGACCACCTTACCTGCCTATTGAGAAACCTCTATGCAGGTCAAGAAGCAACAGTTAGAACCAGACATGGAGCAACGGACTGGTTCAAAATTGGGAAAGGATTATGTCAAGGCTGTATATTATCAATCTGCTTGTTTAACTTCTACAGAGTACATCATGTGAAATGCCAGGCTGGATGAAGCTCAACCTGGAATCATAATTGCCAGGAGAAATATCAATAACTTCAGATATGCAGATGACACCATCCTAATGGAACAAAGCAAAGAGGAACTAAAGAACCTCTTGATGAAGATGAAAGGGGGGAGTAAAAAAGCTGGCTGAAAACTCAACATTCAAAAAACTAAGATCATGGCATCTGGCTCCATCTTTTCATGGTAAATAAATGGGAAAAAATAGAAACAGTGACAGACTTTATTTTCTTGGCTCTAAAATCACTGGAGATGGTGACTGCAGCCATGAAATTAAAAGACACTTTCTCCTTGGAAGAAAAGCTATGACAAACATAGAGAGCATATTAAAAAGCAGAGACATCACTTTGCCAGCAAAAGTCCATCTAGTTAAAGTTACGGTTTTTCCAGAGCCATGTTTGGATGTGAGAATTTTACTATAAAGAAGCCTGAGCACTGAATAATTGATGTGTTCTAACTGTGGTGCTGGGGAAGACTCTTGAGAGTTCCTTGGACAGCAGGGTGATCAAACCAGTCAATCCTAAAGGAAATCAACCCTGAATATTCATTGGAAGGACTGTTGCTGAAGCTGAGGCTCCAGTACTTTGGCCATCTGATGTGATGACCTGACTCATTAGAAAATACCCTGATGCTTAAAAATTTTTGAGGGCAGGAGGAGAAGGGTGCAACAGATGATGAGACGGTTGGATGGCATCATGGGCTCAAAAGACATGAGTTTGAGCAAACTCCAAGTGATAGTGAAGGACAGGGAAGCATGGTATGCTGCAGTCCATGGGGTCATAAAGAATAGGACATGACTGAGTGATTTAACAAAAACAACAAACATTGCTATTGACCATTCTTAACAATCAGGAAAATGTAGTCTGCAGGGTCAGCCCTTTTGAGTCCAGAGGTGAAGACTGTCTAGTGAATAGAATTGGAGACAATGCAAAATAATCACATGTCATCTCTATATCCTATGCAAAGCCATCATTCAACCCACGTCACCTCTGACTATGTGCCAGGCAATGTAAGAAAAAGTGTACATGGAACGTTATATAAAATAAATCAAAAGGCCATGATAGTCTACTTGTCTAGCATAAGTCTACTCTTAGGAGTGATTGAATAACCATTTGCTAATTGTTTGGGTCTACTAAATAGGTCATAGGAAGTTCATCTGGTCTAGCAACTTCCTAGTATTACTC
>NW_011494753.1:14628004-14634230 GCF_000754665.1 Bison bison bison | reverse complement strand
CTCAAAAATTAAAAAAAAAAAAAAAAGGCAAGAACAGATGCTGTTGTAGAGGTCATGCCAAGAAAATGTGAAGCTTTGAAGCTTTTCATTTCCTTGTAACTACCACCATTACCTCTTCAAATTTCAAATTGAATGTTTGTCAGTATTAAGTCAAAGAGACAAGCTGTTCATGCTACAAAGTCATCAGTCTCTAAGTGTACATGACAAATGCATCTTAGTTAAACTGTTCTTTTTAGGATAAAACCTTTAAGCAATTAGCATAAAAGAAATAGCTGTTTTATTGGTAAGTGTAGGGAATCCCTGTTTATGGAATTCATAGAATGTGACCACTCAGAGTATTCTGTAGTGATCTAGGGATCATTGTAGTGCTGTGGATCAATATGACTAAGTTACATGTTTTCCCTGAGAATGGTTGTCCCAAGGGTACAGTTAATTTAGGAAAGGAAATGAAAGGAGATGAAAATATATACTTTCCCCTGGGGCCTAGATATAAAACAAGTAGTAACTCTTTATTTCAAAATATCAGAATGTAATAGATATCCTTTCTCAGAAAATTGTACTCCACTCCCTAAACTTTCTCAAATGCCCCCTGCTCCTCGCCTTGCTATCCATGACGTGTTCCTCCAGCATCTGTGTAGTATGCACTGCTATGTACCTGTGACTACTTGGATCAGACCTCCTCAGACAGTCTGCAGAAATTAAACAATTAAAATAGAAAAGAAAAAAGAGAGAAACAGGAGATAAAGGGAGTGTGTCCTAATGGCCTTCTTGTTGATTGTCTAGGTCTTCTAGAATGCCTAGATAGCCTTCCTTTTATGTGTTCTTTAAAGATAACATTGCATCCTTTTAATAAAAGCCCCATTTTGTATGAACTGATTTGACTTGGAATGTATATTTGTGTTTTTTGCTTACTATTTGCTCCTGCCAAAAAAAACCATTACAACTGGGAGCAGCATGCTCATTCTTTTCGAGATTATTCCTTTTCTCTGCTTCTTTGTCTTACTCTACTTATATAGTTTCTGTGAAAGGTGTTATATTTGTATAAGTGGTGACCTATGCAATGATCTTAATTGACTACTCCAGAGGTTGGTACCTGGAAAGGTCTAGACCCAGTGCAGTTTTGTTCTCCCGTATTTCTGAATCTGGAAGCAGGGAGACCATTAGACCACTCTCTCCCGACTGACACATTTTCCAAATGTAAAACTCAGCGAAGGCCAGTTTTTCTCACTAATGCAAGTCTTCAGTGACTCCGCAGCCAACACATGATGCGCAATAAAGAGAAAACACTGAAAATGTTCATGTTGTCGCTTCTGGTTGATCCTTAGGCTAGTTGCATCTTTGACCTTTTTCCCCCTTTATATGTGTAAACTTTCTTAGATTTTCTGAATCAGTAATTCTCCTACATGCCTAAGTATGTTTAAATTGAGTTTTGATTAGGGTTGCCAATTTAGCAAATAAAAATACAGGATGCCCAGTTACATTGGAATATCATATAATAAAAATATTGCAATATTCAGTGTTTATGTAATATTCAAGTGTAATTGGATAGCCTGCATTTTATCTGGAACCATAGTTTTGACCACTTGCAACCACACTAATTCAGTTGCTTTTGGGGTCTTATAACTATAGAGTGGGGCTTCCCAGGTGGCTCAGTGGTAAAGAATCTGCCTGCCAATTCAGGAGACGCAGGTACAGTCCCTGGGTTGGGAAGATCTCCTGGAGAAGAAAACGGCAACCCACTCCACTATCCTTGCCTGGAGAAAACCGTGGACAGAGAAGTCCAACAGGCTACAGTCCATGGGGTCCCTACAGTGTCAGACACAACTTAGCTACTCGACAACAACAACCCCAGAGTCCTATTTAATGGAGCATGTTAGCTAGTCATTCCTACCTCAAACAAACAAAGAACACAGGACACATATTTCAGACTCCCTGGGACAATTTTTGTAGCCTAAGTATCATCACAGCTCTGCTTTGTCCTGTACAACTTTTGGAAATCTCTCTCTAGAAAGTGTAAGTGTAACTTTGAGGCAGAGTGTTTCATTTAAGTGACCCAGGAGCCATACTGTCTATTTGAAGTCAAGGCTCTGAGAAATGGATTTAATGTTCTCTCCAAGCTGGGAATCCAGGAACCCTTGAGTGTCACAGTCAAATGAGTGCTCCTGAACAAATCACTTCATCTCCGTTCTGTCTCCTTATCTTTAAGCTGTAGGCACTCTTTCCAGCCTTCCCAAAGTGTCACAGTGATTAACATTTATGGACTGCTTTGAAGATGAAAACTCCGTATCTGTTAAGCATTAACAAGATGGCAAATAATATATAATTATGGTGTATACATGTAAGAACATAAGAGCACTTCTGTTTTCACAGTTTTAATAATAATTTTCATTAAAAAAGCACGGGGCTCAGTTCTCATTCTAACTTGATAAAATGCTTTGCTGTGGTATCACAGCCAAAGGAAAGGTTATTTGAAAAAAGAAGTGAAAAAGTAAATGTAAATATTTTCTAATATTTAGGCTGCAAGCAATTTTTCTTCATAAAAATCTCATTGTTGTTAATCACAAATGGCTAAAGGTTTTCTTTTCAAATGAGGTCTACCATTAAGATTGCTTTTGAAAGCATGCATTAAGACCAAAGGATGGGAAGTTGCTGTAATTTTCAGTTCATGTTACTTCTTGAGTACTGTCACTTCTCTATATAAAGCTATAGAAAGTGAACATTAGCCCTTTAAAGGAGTCATATTTCAAGGATCAGGTGGGAAAGACAGAAGTGTCGGATGCACCTCACTGCACTGCTGTTCATCCCCAACACTTTGCACAATGTGAGAATGTTTAATAATTCCAACCCAACCTACAGATAAGAATCTCTGGTGTCACATCCCAACTGACAGTGCTGGTGTGAGATTTGCAGTAAAACAATATTCCAGCTGTAGCTTTCATTTACAGAAATAAAACAGCAGAAGAGGAGGGAAAAAGGCCAGGGGAAGATAAACACTTTCATCTTAGAAGAGCGCTGACGTTAAATTATAATAGCTATCCTCAAACAAGGACAGAAAATCCAACCTCAGGACCTAAAGCTGACATGTATTCTATCATTTGAAATCTATTGCCCTATCTGTATTTTAAGTTAGCATGTTAATGTTTAGCTATCCAGAGAGCTCACCAAATATAAATAAGCTCTTTCCCAAATAAAGTCTTTGGCAACTGTGGGGCAGGCGGCCTTATTTTTCTCCCATTAATCACTAGAAACTTCACACGGCGTGAAAGTCTCAAGGGATATTTCTGGCTGGGAAAAAGATCCTCCCTCCTCAGTTCTAATCAGTCCATCCCATCTGTAATGGCTTTAGAAAATTGTTAATGACATAAAGTGACAGTCGAAGGGCTTTTTGGTCTGTCAGTGTAAGGTTACTATGAGCTCTCTGACAA
Source organism: Bison bison bison (assembly GCF_000754665.1). Classification (NCBI taxonomy): domain Eukaryota; kingdom Metazoa; phylum Chordata; class Mammalia; order Artiodactyla; family Bovidae; genus Bison; species Bison bison. The sequence goes on along the minus strand of NW_011494753.1, from coordinate 14,630,805 downwards.
ACTACTACATGCAGCCCTCAAAGCTGCTGGAAAATGATCTGGATTACGAAGGAATAAATTTGATATGTTAGCAATCACAAGCAGGGACTAAAAAGAAAGGCTTCCTTAATACGGTTTTTTTTTCAGGCTATAATGGGAAATACGAAGATAAATCTGGCTTAGAGACAAACCCACATAAGACTGCCTCGAGCACTCAGAATATAGATCTCGGGTATGCGATGTGTAAAACACACAATGGCCGGAATAGGGAGCTAAGTATATAAGTGCAAACAAACCCATTTTTATAGTTAGCATGGCATTTTGAATGGAGCTTTAAGCCTAAAGGACACTCTCCTACTTGCAGATGAAGATGGGAAATGTAACAGTAAGTACTGTGTTTTTATAGATAGAAGTCTAATAAAATGTTCTGGAAAATTATGAACAAAAATCAAATTAAACCTGATTTTTCACCCATAAAATGTAGAAAATCTTGCCTTCTCTATTCTAAAGTAGTGTTTTTCTTCCAGTTCCATTATCTGGCTTCTGATTCATGGAAATTCTGAGTAGTGATGTGAGAATCACTACAATTTGAAATATCTGTTAAATACAGCAACATGACATCACAAGGTATAATTTCATTCCTTGCATTATATAAAAGTTCTGCACAAAACTGATAAATAAATGCATGTCTGGGAATTCGAACCAGTAAAAAATAGGCAGATAATAGATATGGAAATGGGAATTTGGAAAAAATTTTAAAGGCTAACTTTATTCTAATACAGTGAAACATTTTCTTTCATGTATTTTTTTCTCCAATTTCTAGAACATTCACCTCATTAGGGTATCACAAAAAGTGACAATATAAACCGTTTCCCACACATCTCCTGTAGGTTGTGCTGAGGGCTATAAAAATATTATATTCTGACAATTTCACAGATCTTACATGACTAGGTCAAAAGATTTTTACTTAGTAGAGAAATTTCTATAGAGAACAGCTACATGATATTTTCCCCAAATCCTTACATCTTCAATAAGACCAGAAAGGGAACTTTTATCTCAATATAGAATAGTATCCTATTAGCGAAAGAAACAGAGAAGGCAATGGCAACCCGCTCCAGTACTCTTGCCTGGAAAATCCCATGGATGGAGGAGCCTGGTAGGCTGCAGTCCATGGGGTTGCTAGGAGTCGGACAGGTCTGAGCGACTTCACTTTCACTTTTCACTTTCATGCATTGGAGAAGGAAATGGCAACCCACTCCAGTGTTCTTGCCTGGAGAATCCCAGGGACAGGGGAGCCTGGTGGGCTGCCATCTCTGGGGTTGCACAGAGTCAGACACGACTGAAGTGACTTAGCAGCAGCAGCAGCAGTGAAAGAAAATTTGGAGAACCTTAAAAGGATAATTTCTTGATGTAATTTAACAAGGGCTCTGCTTGGAGGACTCCATTTTTAACCAGATAGTTTCAAAGGGTAGCTTCCAGCTCTGTGATTCTACCATTAGTGACAATTTCTCTTAGGTGAGTATCATCTGGTAAGAATAGACAACCAGCTAATAAGTCCTGAACTAGGCTAGGGCTGTGTAGTAAACACAGAAATGGAATGAAGAGAAAAGAATAGTTTTTCAGTGAATACCTTTTATTGAACTAGGTACTGGAATTTCAACTGATTTCCTCTCCATCGTTAAATGCTGCACATTCTGTCTGAGAATTATGGCTAGGAGTGGAAAAAATCACTGACACACCAAGAGAAGTTCATCTCATTTGGCTTTAGAGCAGGTCATAGTCTTTGGAGACCTACACTAATCCTTTCAGACTACTAGGGGCCATCTCATAAATATCTATTTCAGTGCTCTAAAATGATTAAATGACATCATGATGACCTGGTTTAAGGAAAATGTTACATGAGGGCCCTAAATGGCACCCTGGTGGCCTGAAAGAGTTAATGCAGTTTTCGTAAGTGGCCAATTCAGTGTTAGTTTGCAATGTACAGAGCAGAGAATATGTCCCAATAACTCACTGGCAGCTTCATCTAATGTAAGTATATTAAGTTGAGAGAAGTCATTTGAAGGAGTCTCTAATAGAGCATGCGGCAATGATTAATACAGCAGCTCTGCTATGGAAGGAAAAATGGAGCCAATGGAAATTCAATAATCCTATAGAGAAACATTGGTATGATGTTCCTCTTATAGAATATCTCAAGAGATCATAATATGTAACAGATACTGTATTCTTTCAAAACATTGCTAAACTATGTGTAACACACTCTGAAAGCAAGTAACATTTATGTTTTATAGCAAGAACTGAGACAAGAAGAATGTTTTACTAATTTTTTAATATCATGAAACTGTACTACATTAGAACAGTAGATAGCAATTAGAAACTAATCTCTTCTTCAGTTCAGTTCAGTAGCTCAGTCGTGTCTGACTCCTTGTGACCCCTTGAACTGCAGTATGGCAGGCCTCCCTGTCCATCACCAACTCCTGGAGCCTACCCAAACTCATGTCCATTGAGTCAGTGATGACATCCAACCATCTCATCCTCTGTCGTCCCCTTCTCCTCCTGCCTTCAATCTTTCCCAGCATCAGGGTCTTTTCAAATGAGTAAGCTCTTCACATCAGGTGACCAAAGTATTGGAGTTTCACCTTCAACATCAGTTCTTCCAATGAACACGGACTGATCTCCTTTAGGATGGACTGGTTGGATCTCCTTGCAGTCCAAGGGACTCTCAAGAGTCTTCTCCAACACCACAATTCAAAAGCATCAGTTCTTCGGTGCTCAGCTTTCTTTATAGTCCAATTCTCACATCCATACATGACCACTGTATA
>NW_011494753.1:14626805-14627904 GCF_000754665.1 Bison bison bison | reverse complement strand
CAGATATGCAGATGACACCACCCTTATGGCAGAAAGCAAAGAAGAACTAAAGAGCCTCTTGATGAAAGTGAAAGAAGAGAGTGAAAGAATTGGCTTAGAATTCAACATTCAGAAAACTAAGATCATGGCATCTGGTCCCATTACTTCATGGTAAATATATAGGGAAACAATGAAAATGATGACAAACTTTATTTTCTTGGGCTCCAAAATCACTGCAGATGGTGACTGCACCCATGAAATTAAAAGACACTTTCTCCTTGGGAGAAAATTTGTAACTAACCTAGACAGAATATTAAAAAGCAGAGACATAACTCTGCTAACAAAAGTTCATCTAGTAAAGGCTATGGTTTTTCCAGTAGTCATGTATGGATGTGAGAGTTGGACTTTAAAGAAAGCTGAGAACCAAAGAACTGATGCTTTTGAACTGTGGTGTCAGAGAAGACTCTTGAGAGTCCCTTGGACTCCAAGGAGATCCAACCAGTCCATCCTAAAGGAAATCAGTCCTCAATATTCAATGGAAGGACTGATGCTGAAGCTGAAACTCAAATACTTTGACCACCTGATGTGAAGAAGTGACTCTTTAGAAAAGACCCTGATGCTGGGAAAGATTGAAGGCAGTAGGAGAAGGGGACAACAGAGGATAAGACGGTTGGATGGCATCACTTACTTGATGGACATGAGTTTGAGTAAGCTCTGGGAGTCGGTGATGAACAGCAAGGACTGGTGTGCTGCGGTCCATGGGGTTGCAAAGAGTTGGACACAACTGAGAAACTGAACTGAACTGAATAGTAAAATAATGGGAAATTCATAGGAAACTTTGGAGAAAGTGGGGTTTGGAAAAGAATATGTAGAAGAAAGTGAATAAATATAAGTTAGGTAAATTAAACATTTTAATTGGTTGAAAAAGTGTCAAAAAATATGCTGCATCTGATTTTTAAATTTGAAACAGCATGCTTAGTGACATACAATAATATTTACATATCTATGATTTCACTTTGAACGTTCACTCATGCACTGGAGAAGGAAATGGCAACCCACTCCAGTGTTCTTGCCTGGAGAATCCCAGGGACGGGGGAGCCTAGTGGGCTGCCGTCTATGG
>NW_011494753.1:14612712-14626705 GCF_000754665.1 Bison bison bison | reverse complement strand
ACTTCATGGCTGCAATCACCATCGGCAGTGATTTTGGAGCCCCCCAAAATAAAGTCTGACACTGTTTCCACTGTTTCCCCATCTATTTCCCATGAATTGATGGGGCTGGATGCCATGATCTTAGTTTTCTGAATGTTGAGCTTGAAGCCAAGTTTTTCACTCTTCACTTTCACTTTCATCAAGAGGCTTTTTAGTTCTTCACTTTCAGCCATAAGGGTGGTGTCATCTGCATATCTGAGATTATTGATATTTCTCCCAGCAATCTTGATTCCAGCTTGTTTTTCATTCAGCCCAGCGTTTCTCATGATGTACTCTGCTTACATTACACGAATGTTCTTACTACTGAAGTAGTCAAAAGCAATGTATGGAGTTTAGTATTATTAGTTCAAAGTCTGCAATCAAGTTTGATGTAGGAATAAGTGAGAAAACATAAGAGAAATAGCAGAGAACCTGAATAGAGATGATTTTGAGAGTAAAAGTACTGAACACATTTTAGTATGCAAAAATAATTTGATTAAATGAATTGATCAACTAGTAGAAGCATAGAAACATAGAATTAAAAGAACTAATTACCAGTCCTTTATTAATGTCAAAACTATCACATATAAACATTATATGAAATATATATATATATATATTTATATGTAAATAAAGTCCAGAAACACCATAAAGTCGTAACATATTTTGATACCTGTAATAAAAATTTATTATATGAAAAAGGAAACCCTTCAGATCTATGGGCAAGACAAGAACTCTGGGAGTCATAACAATATACTTGTGAAGAGAATGGATTCTTGGGTCATAGTGCTTGGTTCTAATTCCAGCTATATTTAATAGCTTTATTACCTTGAGCAAATCAACTAACTGTTCTTCAGCTCCCTTATATGAGGGTTAAGGGGAATATAACACATACCTTGTTGGGTTATGAGAAATAAGAGATAATAAATGTAAAGCATCTGGTAGAGTGAGTGGCTTATAGTAAATCACAATAAATGCTAATTCTTTTATTATCAATAAATGGCTAACCACTTAGACAAAAGTCTCCCTCTCATGTCAAAAATAAAATCAGGTGGATTAAATAAATGTTAAAAATGTAAAAATATAAGACATATCTGACTGTGTAATAATCTTGTATTGAAAGCAGGAAATTCAAAATTAAGCTGCTTAAATTGTAAACTTCTGATGGAAAAATTTTTATAAGCATAAAAACACATGGCAGAATAGAAAAATATTTAGTGTGTAATACGGAGTGTTGTGTATACACTCAGTCATGCCCAACTCATTGCAACCCTAAGGACTGTGGCCCTCCGGGTTCCTCTACCCATGGAATTTTCCTGGTAAGAATACTGGAATGGGTTGCCATTTCCTAATCCAGGGGATCTTCCTGACCCAGAGATGGAACCCACCTTTCCTGTATCACAGGCAGATTCTTCACCACTGAGCCACCAAGGAAGCCCAATACAAAGGGTTATCATAATTTAAATAGCATTCCCACTATCAATTATTCTAAGATAATATTATATCAAGCAGGTAATGAACACAAGCAGATGGTATTGTAAGTTTACTGCTCTTTCTAGCCTCAAAGCCGCCTCAATCTTTATCTTCTATAACTTTTTCTCCTTGAAGGAAATAATAAATGTTACTTCAGCCTGTTCTCATCAATCTAAATTATGTCTCCCTAAATTTCCTTCCCCTAGCATTTTTTTTCAGTTGTAGCTGTTGTTGTTCTTTATCATGTATTTATGTGTGTTGGTTTTTTTCCACTTTTCCCTCACTATACAGTGAGCTTATGGGGCGAGGTGTAGACTCTTTACCCCTCTACAGTAAATCCGTAGCATATAGCAGACATTTGAAGTAATGAAAGTGAATATCATAATGGGTTTTGCATACCATGGTAAGGCTTGCAGCAGCCTGGATGGGAGGGGAGTTTGGGAGAGAATGGATACATGAATATGTATGGCTGAGTCCCTTAGCTGTTCACCTGAAACTATCACAACACTTTGAACCCTCTATACCCCGATACAAAATGAAAAGTTGTTTGTTTTTTTTTAAAATAGACATTTAGCCTTTATAGCTAAGATTGTCATAGAAGAATTTTAAGTAGGATAAATCTTTCTTGGGTTTCAGTGATGGCTGGGGAAAGAATGAACTGGAAGGGAGCATGCCAGGAGACCAGGTCTTTGTTTAGTAAAGGAATTGAAACAATCCAAGAAATTATGAAGCTCTAAACTAAGGAAGTTTAATGGAAATAGAACAGGAAAGCTTCCAAAGATATTTAAAATTAGACTATTTTAATTGAAGCAGAGTGTATGTACAGGGAAATAAAGAGAATGAAATTTGTTCTGGATTTTAGGTTTGTTCTGATTCAGTTCAGTTCAGTCACTCAGTCATGTCCAACTCTTTGAGACCCCATGGACTGCAGCATGCCGGGCTTCCCTGTCCATCAACAATTCATGGAGCTTGCTCACACTCATGTCCATTGAGTTGGTGATGCCATCCAACCATCTCATACTCTATCATCCCCTTTTTCTCCCACCTTCAGTCTTTCCCAGCATCAGGGTCTTTTTCAATGAATCAGTTCTTCACATCAGGTGGCCAAAGTATTGGAGCTTCAGCTTCAGCATCAGTCCTTCCAATGAATATTCAGGACTGATCTCCTTTAGAATGGACTGGTTGGCTCTCCTTGCAGTCCAAGGGACTCTCAAGAGTCTTCTCCAACACCACAGTTCAAAAGGATCAATTCCTCAGCGCTCAGCCTGCTTTATGGTCCAACTCTCACATCCATACATGGCTATTGGAAAAACCATAGCTTTACTAGATGGACCTTTGTCAGCAAAAGTAATGTCTCTGTTTTCTAATATGCTGTCTAGGTTTGTCATAGCTTTTCTTACAAGGAGTAAGTGTCTTTTAATTTTATGGCTGCAGTCACCATCTTCAGTGATTTTGGAACCCAAGAAAATGAAGCCTGTCACTCTTTCCATTGTTTCCACATCTATTTGCCATGAAGTGATGGGACTGAATACCATGATTGTAAACCTGTAAAACTATACTAAGACATTTGTAATTCTTTGAGTTACATAAAGCCAATGAGGAATTTTTGAAATAGGATTTTGTTTGGTTTTTTATTTTTGTTTGGTTGTATCTTTTAAACCATCTTGATTAGCAGGATTAAGTTATTGGGACACATGGACTAGACTGAAGTTCAAATAAGTGAGCTTTGACCATAGTTGAAAACTCTTTGGGAAACACTATGAGACTTGAATAGTCATTTGAGGAATAAATAAGATAAATGTAGAGGAAGAGTAACTATTCAGACAGGGAGCATGGCAAGAGCAAAGGTGGGGGTGGAATTCCTACATCTCTTTTAAGGAAAGTAGACAAGTGGGCTTCCCTGGTGGCTCAGACAGTACAGAATCTGCCTACAATGCAAGAGACCCGGGTTCCATCCCTGGGTCGGGAAGATCCCCTGGAGAGGGGAATGGCTACCCACTCTAACACTCTTGCTTGGAGAATTCCATGGACAGAGGAGGGTCGCAAAGAGTTGGACATGGCTGGCTGACTAACACACACAGACAAGTGGACAGGTAGACTGCTTAGACTAAAGCATTAAGTTCATAGAAATGAAGTGGTCAGAGAGTTGAATGGAAAGGAAGTAGAATGTAAGTTTATCTTTGATGTCAAGCTAAGTTTTATTTAGAATAAACTTATGATCACTTATTTTTGAGGAAAGTAAGGAATGTCATAAATTTTAAGCAGAGTAGCTACTGGTGTTAAGTGTGTGAAAACATAGCCATAATACCTAAAAATTTTTTATCATATTTGAAAAATTAGTTCTTAACAATCCCAAACGTATAATCAGTGTTCAAATTTCTCTAAGTTTTTACTTTAAACTTTTTTTGTAATTCATTTCTTTGAATTACTATTAAAATAAGTTTCATTTATTGTAATAGGTTGATGATGTTTCTTAAATATTTTTAATTTTTAGCTTTATTTTCCATTTTTAAGGTGTCTTGAAATTTATTTTTAGAGGGGCAGAGACAGTATTTGCTAGTTACACACTCATGATATTATTTACAATGTTCATCTGTCTCCTATATTTCTCAGAAAATGGTTGTTACATTTTAAAAATTCATCAGATTTAGATTTTTTTGGGGGGACAAGACAGAACTGTCTCCAGGTTGTGCTGTGTTCTATCAGGGAGCACATAATATTTGGTGGATTATAGCAACTATTAAAAAGTGATATTCTAATTCAACCATTCATTTTATTAATTGAAATACTATAAGTAGAAACTTCCTATCAATAATTTGATTACCTTAACTTATAAATAGCTGAGAAAAGAAAAGAAGTGAAAGGCAAAGGAGAAAGGGAAAGATATATATATCATTGCAGAGTTCCAAAGAATAGCAAGGAGAGATAAAAAAGCCTTCCTCAGTGATCAGTGCAAAGAAATAGAGGAAAACAATAGAATGGGGAAGACTAGAGATCTCTTGGGAGAAGGCAATGGCACCCCACTCCAGTAATCTTGCCTGGAAAATCCCATGGACAGAGGAGCCTGGGAGGCTGCAGTCCATGGGGTCGCTAAGAGTCGGACACGACTGAGCAACTTCACTTTCACTTTTTACTTTCATGAATTGGAGGAGGAAATGGCAACCCACTCCAGTGTTCTTGCCTGGAGAATCCCAGGGACTGCAGCGCCTGGTGGGCTGCTGTCTATGGGGTTACACAGAGTCAGACACGACTGAAGCGACTTAGCAGCAGCAGCAGCAGCAGCAGAGATCTCTTCAAGAAAATTAGAGATACCAAGGGAACATTTCATGCAAAGATGGGCACAATAAAGGACAGAAATGAAATGGACTTAACAGAAGCAGAAGATATTAAGAAGAGGTGGCAAGAATACACAGAAGAACTATACAAAAAAGATCTACATGACCCAGACAACCACAATGGTATGATCACTCAACTAGAGTCAGACATCCTGGAATGCAAAGTCAAGTGGGCCTTAGGAAGCATCACTATGAACAAAGCTAGTGGAGGTGATGAAATTCCAGTTGAGCTACTTCAAAACCTAAAAGATGATGCTGTGAAAGTGCTGCACTCAATATGCCAGCAAATTTGGAAACTCAGCAGTGGCCATAGGACTGGAAAGGGTCAATTTTCATTCCAATTCCAAAGAAAGGCAATGCCAAAGAATGTTCAAACTTCTGCACAACTGCACTCATCTCACATGCTAGCAAAGTAACACGCAAAATTCTCCAAGCTAGGCTTAAACAGTATGTGAACTGAGAACTTCCAGATGTTCAAACTGGATTTAGAAAAGACAGAGGAACCAGAGATCAAATTGCCAACATCCGCTGGATCATTGAAAAAGCAAGAGAATTCCAGAAAACATGTATTCTGCTAAAGCCTTTGACTGTGTGGGTCACAACAAACTGGAATATTCTTAAAAAGATGGGAATATCAGACCACAGGACCTGAGAAATCTGTATGCAGGTCAAGAAACAACAGTTAGAACCAGACATGGAACAATGGACTGGTTCAAAATTGGGAAAGGAGTATGTCAAAGTCTTACATTGTCACCCTGCTTATTTAACTTACGTGCAAAGTACACCATGTGAAATGCCGGGGTGGATGAAGCACAAGCTGGAATCAAGATTGCGGGGAGAAATATCAATAACCTCAGATATGCAGATGACACCACCCTTATGGCAGAAAGCAAAGAGAAATTAAAGAGCTTTTAATGAAGCTTGATGAAAGTGAAAGAGGAGAGTGAAAAAGCTGGCTTAAAATCCAGCATTCAAAAAACTGAGATCATGTCATCCAGTCCCATCACTTGATGGCAAATAGATGGGAAAAAATAGAAACAGTGATAGACTTTATTTTCTTGGGCTCCAAATCACTGCAGATGGTAACTGCAGCCATGAAATTAAAAGACACTTGTTCCTTGGAAGAAAAGCCATGGCCAACCTAGCCAGCATATTCAAAAGTAGAGACGTTACTTTGCTGACAAACATCCATATAGTCAAAGCTATGGTTTTCCCAGTGGTCATGTATGATGTGAGAGGTGGACCGTAAAGAAAGCTGAGTGCCGAAGAATTGATGCTTTTGAACTGTAGTGTTGGAGAAAACTCTTGAGAGTCCCTTGGACAGTAAGGAGATACAAGCATCAATCCTAAAGGAAATTAGTCCTGAATATTCATTGGAAGGACTGATGCTGAAGCTGAAGCTCCAATACTTTGGCCACCTGATGTGAAGAACTGACTTATTGGAGAAGACCCTGATGCTGGGCAAGACTGAAGATAGGAGGAAAAGTAACGACAGAGGATGAGATGATTGGATGGCATCACTGAGTCAATGGACAAGAGCTCAGGAGTTGGTGATAGACAGGGAAGCCTGGCATGTGCAGTCCATGGGGTCTCAGAGAATCAGGCACGACTGAGCTACTGAACTGAACTGAACTGATAGTTTGTATAGTAAATGCAGGAAAATTATCTATTTCTCTTTATGTACCAGTTCTCAAAAAAAAAAAAAAAAAAGAATTGATTTTCTAACCTGCTCCAAAGTTATCATTTTCTTTATTTTAAAAGAAATTTTTATGAACTCATGCATTAACATATGTTTGATGTATTTCAATCTATTGCAGTTTTCCTTGTTGATCAAATTGTTGTATCTTTGCCCCATAGGAAACCTCTTTAAATTGACTTCTGAATCTTTTTGATACAACCCTAGTAGCCTTTGAAAGCTTCCTTGCTTACATGACAAGATGTCCCAGGATCATCTTCTAAGTTTTCTACTCACCACTCAGAATCAACAATTCTCCAAGGATACTCTATTACTTGTGTTGTGGAATGGAATTTCAAGACCACAAATGAATTCTAGGTGTGCTCACAGCTATAGAGTTAGTCATTGTTTTTATACATTTCTAGAGCACAAGGATGGAGAAGGCAATGGCAACCCACTCCAGTACTCTTGCCTGGAAAATCCCATAGATGGAGGAGCCTAGAAGGCTGCAGTCCATGGGATCACTAAAAGTCAGATACTACTGAGTGTCTTCACTTTCACTTTTCACTTTCATGTGTTGGAGAGGGAAATGGCAACCCACTCCAGTGTTCTTGCCTGGAGAATCCCAGGGACTGGGGAGCCTGGTGGGCTGCCATCTATGGGGTCACACAGAGTTGGACACGACTGAAGTGACTTAGCAGCAGCAGCAGAGGACAAGGATAAGAAATGTGTGTTTTTTTAAGATAAAGTCTATTGTGAGTTCATATTATGTATGTTTATTGTGAATTCCAAATCATATTAAGGAGTATATTTTTTACCTAAATGTATTGATCTTACATTTATTCCTATTTTTCTTATGGACAACACTCCTTGATCTTAATGATAATGATAATCTTATAAATCCTTATTTATTTTTTCCTTTGTTGCAATAACAGTCTCATATTAGCAACACAGTACTGCTACCTACAATACAAATCCTCAAAGTGTACAGTTTATTTTCAAGTTTCATTTTTTGGACCTAAGAATAACTCCAAGGATGGGAAGTCAAGTTCTTGTGTTTTAAAAGTCACTGTAAACATTTCTTCTTATGTTGCTTATCTTTTCATGCACAAATTCCATGCTGTTTCATTATGGAAGCTTTGTCATATGTGCCAGTAACTTTTAGCGATAGATCATTTTCATTATTTTCTTCTTCAGCGTTATCTTATTTCCGAGTTATTACTACTTTTTTTTTTCCAGCTAAACTCTGTTTAGCTTAGGAAAAATAAAACCTAGTGATATTTTAATTATGTTGACACAGTTATAGTGTTAAACCTTACCACCCAAGAGTGTAATATGTTTTTTATATGTCCACTTCTATTTTTTAGCCTTTCAGGAATGTTTTGAGATCTTCTACATATGAGAGATATTAAAAGATGAAATGGTAGGACTGGAATATGAGGGAAGAAATAGAGAAAAATGTGGTCTTCACCCTCTTTTATGGGAGAATTATTTATATGTTTGCTTGACAGAAATGAGATTTTAAGAGATGAACACAAGAAATAATGGTGATTTTTTTTTTCATTCTAGTACCATAACCTGAATTTTGTCTGTGTTTCAATGGCAATTAAAGATATCAAATTTACATAGAAACAAATGTTATTGAAATAAATTAGTAATAATCACTGACAGCATATCACATGAGATAATTATTCACTATATTTAGTCACACAGTGTGAAAAAGTGTTCCTTTTCAAGTGTGTGCAGTTTCATGCAAATTGCAGAGGTTTTCCTCCAACACTTTTCCGTCACTTTGCTTCTCACTTCGTAGTGCTCTCCTTGCAACTGCCCTACCCATGGTGCCACCACCTCAATCAGGACTGAATATCCATATCCTGCCCAAGTTCTTCCCACAGCTCCTGTATCAGATTCCAGGTTCCTATGTTGGACTCTTCTCTCTCCCATCTCCCTCTGTCTGCTATCAACTAAATCCTGTTATGTCCACTCCTAAAGAAGCTGAACAAGTAGGTTGAGTCTGCCTCTTTAAAAGCCCTTGAAAAATCTGACTCCTCTCCATTGTCATTGCCTGTGACACTGCTTTATTCAGAACATCATTTTCTCACTGATTATACTGAGATAAAATCCTCAGTACTCATCTTGCTTCCTTTATCCTTTGTTTCCTTTCTTTGATGACTATCTGTGGCAATATTTATCCTATTTATATCTTCAAGCCATCTTCTGTACTGCTACCTGAGTCATCTTTAAAAATACAAGTTGAATACTTCTATGACCTCCACTACTTAAAGCATATTCCCAATATATATTCTACAAAATTCCAAAGAGTTCCATGACAAGTGCTACATCTTATATTCTTAAGAGGGTCACAGGGTAAATTGGCTATAAGGCGCTCCCTCCAGTAGAGAAATATGTTTAAATGTGATTAATCTAATGAGCCTGAATTCATGTGATTATGGGCATTTTAAATATATTTAACAATTTTTTTGGCAATCATTTGTTCTAAAAACCAATACTTTAGAATATACTGATACGACGAATAAAATGCAAACTCCTTATTACGAATAATCTTACTATTGCTGTGGCCTCATCTTCCACAGGTCCCTCTTCTTCCTAATATTCTAACAAGGACCGGGTGGCACAATTCACACTCTTGTACACTGTGGACAGTACCCTGAAATTTGCCATACTGATTCCTCTCTCTGTGTTTAAACATGCAGTACCATTTTTCTAAGCTGATTTTGCTCCCATCATCCAACTAATAAATTCCCACTCATTCTTCAAGACCCAGTTTGGATGTCACTTCCTCGGTACCAGTTTGAATGTCATCTACATACAGATGAATCATCAGAGATATCATGGCCTGAAAAAATATGCAAAATGAGATGAAAGCCAAAAACATACCTTCAGGAATGCTTATATTTAGATATAACTCCCTGTTCTTTCAGAAGCTCCATGAAGGTGACTGAAAAGGAATTTTTAAAGTTATAGGATGAAAACCAATAGAAATTGTGTTCCAGGGGTCAGTTAAGGTGATAAAGTATTAGCCCACAAGACTCCTCTGCCCATGGGATTTTCCAAGCCAAGAATGCCGGAGTGGGTTGCCATTCCCTTCTCCAAGGGATCCTCCCCACCCAGGAATCGAACCCATATATCCTGTGTCTCTTGCATTACAGGAAGATTCTTTACCTCTTGAGCTGTTTGGGAAGCTCAAAGTATTAATAGAAAGGCTCAAGTACTACAGAGTTATAAGTAGGAGGGGGAAGGAGACCAAGAAGACACATTTGAGTCTTACTGGTTATCTTAATGAAGCAAGTTCAGGAGAGTTATTGAGTACTTCGAGGTAACTATATTCTTTTATTCTCTAGCCAAAAACTGAAAAATACTCAGAGGAATTAAAACTACACATACACACACTCACACATAATTTCCATGTAGAGAAAACCAGATGGAATAGATGGACTGCTTGAGATAAAGTTTAAGAAGATGAAGGATCCTGGATATAGAGGGACTTGAGGAAACATGGTGATAAGAAGGAAACTCAGAGATTTTTCTTATGTCTTTCCTTGGAGGGAGATGGAAACCCTGCTAAATGGGAAAAGTAAAGAACATTTGTCCACCATTCTGTGGGTTTTTTGTGTATGTTCAGTTCAGTTCAATTGCTCAGTTGTGTTCGACTCTTTGTGACCCCATGGACTGCAGCATGCCAGGCTTCCCTGTCCATCACCAACTCCCGGAGCTTACTCAGACTCATTGTCCATCAATTCAGTGATGCCATCCAACCATCTCAACCTCTGTCGTCCCCTTCTCCTCCCACCTTCAATTTTTCCCAGCATCAGGGTCTTTTCTAGTGAAGTCAGTTCTTCACATCAGGTGGCCAAAGTATTAGAGTTTCAGCTTCAACATCAGTCCTGCCAATGAGTTTTCAGGACTGATTTCCTTAAGGATAAATTGGATCTCCTTGCAGTCCAAAGGACTTTCAAGAGTCTTCTCCAACACCAGAGTTCAAAAACATCAATTTTTCGGTGCTCAGCTTTCTTTATAGTCCAACTCTTACAACCATACATGACTACTGGAAAAACCATAGCTTTGACTAGATGGACCTTTGTTGGGAAAGTAATGTCTCTGCTTTTTAATATGCATATGCTGTCTAGGTTAATCATAGCTTTCCTTCCAAGAAGCAAGAGTCTTTTAATTTCATGGCCATCTTTTGGCCACTACGGTCAACATCTGCAATGATTTCAGACACCCCAAAATAGTCTCTCACTGTTTCCACTGTTTCCCCATCTATTTGCCATGAAGTGATTGGACCAGATGCTGTGATCTTAGTTTTCTGAATGTTGAGTTTTAAGCCAGCTTTTTCATTCTCCTCTTTCCATTTCATCAAGACATCATCACTTTCATCATACATATCTTTCACTTTCATCAAAACATTCATCACTTTCCTCATTACATATGTGTAGGTGATTGTCTAAAAGTAACACAATGTCCACAGTTTCAAACGTTAAGGCTATAACAAAAGACATACAAAAGGAAGATAAATATATCTTGAAAATAAAGAAGAACTGAGGAAAAGATTTTGCTAGGCTGAAGAAAAGAGACAGAAGAAAGGAATACATTGCCAAGGCAATATAAAGGAGAGAATTAATGGAGTAGAATACCAGAAAAGAGTATTTCTGTGTGTGTGTGTGTGTGTGTGTGTGTGTGCATGCATGTATGCACATGCACACACGTGTGCATGCTAGGACTGGAAGGAAGCAGGATTGGATCAGGGTAATAGTTTGGACCAATCAAGAATGTTACTTTTCTTTGACTATAACATTTTGTAAATCAAATTTGTCTTCTATTTCCAGAAATATAAAAAGATACCCTCACTTAATAGCACTGTGAAGATTCATAGAAAACTTTCTTAGGATTATAAGTAATAATACTTTTTTAGGATTATGGCAAAGAAAAGAGTGTTTCCTCTATCTTATGTATAGAAAACTCACATTAATATTTTCCCTGGATATAGAATTGGTCATATATTGCCTTTCTCTGCTCCTTAGTGCAGTATACTGGCAACATGGCATACATTTTAGAGGAGGACTACTTAAAGGGTCCATAGGGAATATTTGAGCAAAAGGAATCTGCTAGATATTTCTGTACTATTTTCATAATTCACTCTTACGAAGTTAGGCCTCAGGGAACAAGGGTCACATATTCCTTTTTCATTTTGGAACAATCACAACATTATTTAATCAGGAGACAAAATTTTATTTTATATTACAAAGTCTTTAAGTAAGGAGTAGGATTGCTTTGTGATCTACGAAATGAAGTTTGAATAGAAGTATTAGGAAGCCTCCTCCGTACACTGTCATCAAAGCATCCAAAAGTCTTCCTGCCTGGAACATTTCTTACACATGATTCTTATTTCTTAACTGCAATCTATACCTAGGAGCAATCTTTTGTTCTCGGTGCTGCCAAAACTTCCACCTTCCAGCAATGACCTCAGTTTAGCACCTACTCATAAGACGTGTTTGCACATCGTTGGTACGTTATGGTGACATATATGTTCCTATCAAGGAGCCTGTCATAGAATTTAGGAGATGTTAACATTTTTCCATCTGTGTGTGTGAAAGTGACGTTTCCTGTTAATTTTGTTCTCTTGCTGAACTCTTCAAGCAAAAGCCTTCTGTGGGAGGCAGAATGATGTCATTACAGTCATAGCATAAATTTTTCAACCTTTAGAATGAGACATATTGTGGCATATATTTCACTACTTTTAAAAGCAGCAAAATAAAAACTTGGAGGATGATGATATCAATTTTATGTTTTTCAAGTGTGGGGGTTTCCAGAACCTTGAGAATGACTCCAAGGCTAAAATTTCCCCTGGCACATGAATTTCCTCTCTCGCCTTAGAAGAGGCAAGCCCATCTATGGATATCCTTGTTTATGAGACAAACAGAGACTTGGCTATTTAACTGCAGACGTATTGAGACTTTTTGCAGGCAAAATAGTCTAGCACTAGTGATTTAAAAATAAAAAGAGATCAAACCTCCAATTTCAGCTCTGACATGCAAAAGCTTGGAAGTTGTCGTTCCCATTTTTGCAACCAGAAAAAGCTGAAATCAATAACTTTTCTTGGACTTATCAGAGAACTGATATGGCAGAGCAAACTGCCATCCGGAAATTCAGAGAAAAAGGCAAATGTAGAGTTAGTCTCCATCTCTTTCCCTTAAAAAGAAGTCACTGGGGTCATATACTGCTGGCAACATAATAATTTTGATGAATTGCTAGAGGCTGGGTATGAACTAGCATGAAAGTGAGAGATTTTGGAGGCTGTACTTTTAAGAAGACTCCCAATGTTTTCTTGAGTTTTACCTCCAGGAACCATTCCAGGTTCTTACCTTGAAGAGCCAAGAATCATCCCCTCCTGGCTCTCACATGGGAGAGGAAAAGTAGCCACTGTGAAATACTCATAAAAGTCTTATAATAAAGGTGTATGCATCAGGGAAAGATTTAAAAGAGCCTTAGCCACCTAAGGAAGGGAATTCTTTCCTTTCCAGCCTCTGTTAGCTTTCCTGCAACACCGAAGAGGAAAAAAAAATTCTAAGAGTTGTAACTTGTAAAGGTAATAGCCCAGGGGCAACGGAGAAGGCAATGGCACCCTACTCCAGTACTTTTGCCTGGAGAATCCCATGAATGGAGGAGCCTGGTGGGCTGCAGTGCATGGGGTCGCCAGAATCGGACACAATTGAGTGACTTCACTTTCACTTTTCACTTTCATGCATTGGAGAAGGAAATGGCAACCCACTCCAGTGTTCTTGCCTGGAGAATCCCAGGGACGGGGAGCTTGGTGGGCTGCCATCTATGGGGTTGCACAGAGTTGGATATGACTGAAGCGACTTAGCAGCAGCAGCAGCAGCAGCAGGGGCAAAGCCCATGAAAGGTGCAAAGCCTAGTCACAATAAAATAGAATGCTTCCTCCCCTCCATTCCTTTCTATCACATCAATAGGGATCTAGTGCCTCATAGCTGAAAGAACTGAAAAACAGACTGTCTGAGGATGGCATCTCAGGGAAGCCAAGGACAACAAGGGAGATAAAATCAAGGATAGTAAAGGAATTGAAGACTTTGGTGCTTACAGTTGCAGTGAACGTTCAATACAGCCCTAATCCTAGAAATATAAAACCTTATACTAACAGACTATTTACCTCAGTTTCTATTATGTGATACATTTTTGTCTGGCCTTCAACAATAACAAAAAATATAAGGCGTGATAAAAGGCAAGAGAAAAAGTCTGAAGACAAAGCAACCATCAGACCACATTCAGATATGACACAGATGTTAGAATTATGAGTCAAGGACTTTAAAATAACTATGATTAATATCTTCAGAGTGCTAATGGAAAAGTAGAGAACATGTGAAAATATATGGGTAAAGTGAGCAGGGGGAAGCTCTAGAATCACAAGAAAATGCAAAAAAATCAAACCACTGTAATAAAAATAAAAGATGCT
>NW_011494753.1:14611862-14612612 GCF_000754665.1 Bison bison bison | reverse complement strand
TTAGGAAGCATCACTACCAAAAAAGCTAGTGGAGGTGATGGAATTCCAGTTGAGCTCTTTCAAATCCTGAAAGATGATGCTGTGAAAGTGCTGCACTCAATATGCCAGCAAATTTGGAAAACTCAGCAGTTGTCACATGGAAAAAGTCAGCTTTCATTCCAATCCCAAAGAAACACAATGCCAAACAATGCTCAAATTATCAGACAACTGCACTCATCTCACATGCTTGGAAAGAAATGCTCAAAATTCTCCAAACGAGGCTTCAACAGTATGTGAACTGAGAACTTCCAGATGTTCAAGCTGGATTTAGAAAAGGAAGAGGAACCAGAGATCAAATTGCCAACATCAAGTGGATCATGGAAAAAGCAAGAGAATTCCAGAAAAACGTCTACTTCTGCTTTATTGACTACAAAGCCTTTGACTGTGTGGATCACAACAAACTGTGAAGTATTCTTAAATTGATGGGAATACAAACCACCTGACCTGCCTCCTGAGGAATTTGTATGCAGGTCAAGAAGCAGCAGTTAGAACTGGACATGGAACAATATCCATGGACTGATTCCAAACAACTGGACTGGTTCCAAATTGGAAATGGAGTACATCAAGGCTGTATATTGTCACCCTGCTTATTTAACTTGTATGCAGAGTACATCCTGCGAAATGCTGGGCTGGATGAAGCATAAGCTGGAATCAAGATTTCCAGGAGAAATATCAATAACCTCAGATATGCAGATGACACCACCCTTATGG
>NW_011494753.1:14595685-14611762 GCF_000754665.1 Bison bison bison | reverse complement strand
TAAAAGATGCTTTAGAAGAGCTTATCAACAAATTTGGTAGAGCTGAGAAAACAATAAATGAACTTGAAGACAGGTCACTATAAACCTCCCAAAAAGAAATGCAAAGAAAAGAAGGGTGAAAAATAAAAAAAAAAAATTAAATGAACACAACCTCTTAAAACTGTGGCACAATTACAAAAAAGTGGAACTAAAGAGCCTCTGGATGAAGGTGAAAGATGAGATTGAAAAAGCTGGCTTGAAACTAAGGTCATGGCATCCAGTCCCATCACTTCATGGCAAATAGAAGGGGGAAAAATGGGAACAGTGACAGATTTTATTTTCTTGGGCTCCAAAATCACTGCAGATGTTGACTGCAGCCATGAAATTTAAAAAAACAAAACAAAACACTTGCTTCTTGGGAAAAAAGCTATGACAAACTTAGGCAGCATATTAAAAAGCAGAGACATCACATTGCTGACAAAGGTCTGTATAGTCAAAGCTATGGTTTTTCCAGTAGTCATGTACAGATGTGAGAGTTGGACCATAAAAAAAGTTGGACCAAAAAAAAGCACCGAAGAATTGATGCTTTTGAACTGTGGTGCTGGAGAAGACTCTTGAAGGTCCCTTGAACAGCAACAAGATCAAACCAATCAATCCTAAAGGAAATCAGTCCTGAATATTCATTGGAAGGACTGATGCTGAAGCTGAAACTCCAATAATTTGGCCACATGATGCAAAGAACTGACTCATTGGAAAAGACCTGATGTGGGGAAAGACTGAAGGCAGCCTGGAGAAGGGGATGACAGAGGATAAGATGGTTGGATGGCATCATCAATTCAATGGACATTAGTTTGATAAAACTCTGGGAGATAGTAAAGGACAAGGAAGCTTGGCATGTTGCAGTCCATGGGGTCACAGAAAGGCCGACAAAACTGAGTGACTGAACAACCACATACAAGCATTTGGAATAACAGAAGAAGAGAGAAGGAGCAGAAAAAATATTAGAAATAATGATGAGGATTTTTCAACATTAATAATAGACACCCAACCACAGACTAGGAAGCTCAGAAAATATAAGCAGGATAAACACCAAAAATAACCCCCTAAACCTGGGCATATCATATTCAAACTATAGAAAGACAAAGACAGAGAGAAAATGTTGAAATCAGCCAGAATTTTAAAACAAAAAGGAAAAACAACAGACATCCCTTCTAAACCACTGCTGGCAAGAAAACAATATAGAGAGTTGATATGAATTCAAAATAAGAATTGATATGCTAAAAGAGGAATGACAGTAGGGTCATAGAAAATGTTGAGTTAAAAATCAGAAAACAGCAGGACTTTGCTGGTGGCACAGTGGATAAGAATCCAGCTGCCAGTGCAGGGGACACGGATTCAATCCCAGGAAGATTCCACTTGCCGTGGAGCAGTTAAGCCCATGTGCCACAGTTGTTGAGCCTGTGTGTTCAACTCCTGAAGCTTGCATGCCTTGGAGCCCGTGCTCTGCAACAAGAGAAGCTGCCAAAATGAGAAGCCGCCACAATGAGAAGCCTGCACACGCAACAAAGAGTAGCCCCCGCTAGCTGCAGCTAGAGAAAGCCCATGCAAAGCAATGAAGACCAAGAGCAGTTGAAAATAAATAAGTTTTCAAAAATCAGAAAACAGAAAAAAAGAAAATGCAATGAACACAAAACAGAAACATGGTAGTTATTAATCCAGCGATATAAAAATACATTTTAAATGTGAATAACCTAACAGTACAAATTTAGACAGATTATTATATTGAAAGAAAACAACTCTATAATGTCTAGAAGGAATCCACTTTCAGTATAAAGACTCAGACTAATCAGAAGAAAATAAGGATGGCTTTATTAATTTCAGATATAGCTGACTTCAGATCAGGGAAAATAAATAGGGATTAAGACAAGCTTCTAGAATGATAAAGGGTCAATTCTCAGCAGATGTAATGACTCTTAATATACATATGTGCCTCAATAAAAGCACATCAAAATATGAGACAATAAATACTGATAAAACTTTACGGAGAAACAGATAAATCCACTATTACAGTTGGAGTTTTCATCACCTGTCAATAGCTGACACAACAAGCAAGCAGAAAATCAGTAAGGATATAGATGAACTGAAGAGCATTATGAATCAACCTGATATAATTAACATTTATAAAATAATACCCTATCCAACACCAGCAGAATAAACATTTCATTTTTCTCAAGAATCCCTGTAACAATCTTAATGACAGAAAATATGCTCAGCCGTAACACTGTAACAGATTTAAAATAAAATAAGTTATGCAGAGTATGTTCTCAGACCAGAGTGGGATTAAACTAGAAATCAGTAACACAGAGATATCTAGAAAAACTCCCAAATATCTGGAGATTAAACAATACAGTTTGAAATAACATATGGGTTAAAGAAGGAATCAAGAGACATTTTAAAATATTTTGAACTAAAAATGAAAATACAAATTCTCAATCTTGGGAATCAGCAACCAGTGTTTAGAGGGAAATTTATAGTATTAAGCACATTCAGTTCAGTTGAGCTCAGTGCTCAGTTGTGTCTGACTATTTGCGACCATATGGACTGCGGCACACCAGGCTTCCCTGTCCATCACCAACTCCCAGAATTTAATCAAACTCATGTCCATCGAGGCGAGGATGCCATCCAACCATCTCAACCTTTGTCATCCCCTTCTCCTCCCACCTTCAATCTTTCCCAGCATAAGGGTCTTCTCCAGTGAGTCAGTTCTTTGGATCAGGTGGCCAAAGTATTGGAGCTTCAGCTTCAACATCAGTCCTGCCAATGAATACTCAGGACTGATTTCCTTTAGGATGGACTGGTTGGATCTCCTTTCAGTCCAAGGGACTCTCAAGAGTCTTCTCCAATACCACAATTCAAAAGCATCAATTCTTCAGCACTCAGCTTTCTTTGAAGTTCAACAAACACATCCATACATGACTACAAAAAAACCCATAGCTTTGACTAGATGGACCTTTGTTGGCAAAGTAATGTCTCTGCTTTTTAATATGCTGTCTAGGTTGGTCATAGCTTTTCTTTCAAGGAGCAAGTGTCTTTTAATTTCATGGCTGCAGTCAATATCTGCAGTGATTTTGGAACCTCAAAAATAAAGTCTCTCACTGTTTCCATTGTTTTCCCATTTATTTGCCATGAAATGATGGGGCTGGATTCTTTAATATTAGCTTTCAGAATGTTGAGTTTTAAGCCAACGTTTTCACTCTCCTCTTTCACTTTCATCAAGAGGCTGTTTAGTTCCTCTTTGATTTCTGCCATAAGGGTCGTGTCATCTGCATATATGAGGTTATTGATATTTCTCCAGGCAATCTTGATTCCAGCTTATGCTTCATCCAGCCCAGCATTTCACATGATATACTCTGCATAGAAGTTAAATAAGCGGGCCTTATTTAACTTATTTAAGCCTTGACATACTCCTTTCCTGATTTGGAACCAGTCTGTTGCTCCATGTCCAATTCTAATTGTTGCTTCTTGACCTGCATACAGATTTCTCAGGAGGCAGGTCAGGTGGTCTTGTATTCCCATCTCTTGAAGAATTTTCCACAGTTTGTTGTGGTTCACACAGTCAAAGGCTTTGGCGTATTCAATAAAGCAAAAATAAATGTTTTTCTGGAACTCTCTTGCTTTTTCAATGATCCAGCAGATGTTGGCAATTTGATCTCTGGTTCCTCTGTGTTTTCTAAAACTAGCTTGAACATCTGGAAGTTCACAGTTCACATACTGTTGAAGCCTGTCTTGGAGAATTTTGAGCATTACTTTGCTAGCGTGTGAGATGAGTGCAATTGTGCAGTAGTTTGAGCATTCTTTGGCATTGCCTTTCTTTGGGACTGGAATGAAAACTGACCTTTTCCAGTCCTGCGGCCACTGCTGAGTTTTTCAAATTTGCTGGCATATTGAGTGCAACACTTTCACAGCATCATCTTTTAGGATTTGAAATAGCTCAACTGTAATTCCATCACCTCCACTAGCTTTGTTTGTAGTGATTCTTCCTAAGACCTACTTAACTTCACATTCCAGGATGTCTGGCTCTAGGTGAGTGATCACACCTTCATGGCTATCTGGGTCATTAAGATATTTTATATATAGTTCTTCTGTGTATACTTGCCACCTCTTCTTAATATCATTTGCTTCTGTTAGGTCCACACAATTTCTGTCCTGTATTATGCCCATCTTTGCATGAAATGTTCTCTTAGTATCTCTAATTTCCTTGAGATCTCTAGAGCTTCCCATTCTATTGTTTTCCTCTATTTATTTGCATTGATCACTGAGGAAGGCTTTCTTATCTCTCCTTGCTGTTCTTTGGAACTCTGCATTCAGATGGGTATATCTTTCCTTTTCTTTTGTCTTTTGCTTCTCTTATATTCACAGCTATTTGTAAGGCCTCCTCAGAGAACCATTTTGCCTTTTCGCATTTCTTTTCCTTGGGGATGGTCTTGATCCCTGCCTCCTGAACAGTTTCATGAACGTCCGTCCATAGTTCTTCAGGCACTCTATCAGATCTAATCCCTTGAATCTATTTGTCACTTCCACTGTATCATTGTAATGGCTTTGATTTATATTGTACCTGAATGGTCTAGTGGTATTCCCTACTTTTTCGTCTATTTAAGCCTGAATTTGACAATAAGGAGTTCATGATCTGAGCCACAGTCAGCACCTGGTCTTGTTTTTGCAGACTGTATAGAACTTCTCCATCTTTGGCTGCAAACAATATAATCAGTCTGATTTTGGTATTGACCATCTGGTGATGTCCATGTGTAGAGTCTTTTCTTGTGTTGTTGGAAGAGGGTGTTTGCATTGATCAGTGCATTCTCTTGGCAAAACTCTGCTAGCCTTTGCCCTGCTTCATTTTGTACTCCAAGGCCAAATTTGCCTGTTACTCCAGGTATCTCTTGAATTCCTACTTTTGCATTCCAGTTCCCTATCATGAAAAGGACATCTATTTTGTGTGTTAGTTCTGGAAGGTCTTGTAGGTCTTAATAGTACTGTTCAGCTTCTTCAGCATTACTGGTTGGGATATAGACTTCGATTACTATGATACTGCATGGTGCCTTGGAAATCAACAGAGATCATTCTGTTCTTTTTGAGACTGCATCCAAGTACTGCATTTGGGACTCTTGTTGACTGTGATGGCTACTCCATTTCTTCTAAGGGATTCTTGCCCACAGTAGTAGATAAAATGGTCATCTGAGTTAAATTCACCCATTCCAGTCCATTTTAGTTCTCGAATTCCTAAAATGTCAATGTTCAGTCTCATCATCTCCTGTTTGACTACTTCCAATTTGCCTTGATTCATGGACCTAACATTCCATGTTCCTATGCAATATTGCTCTTTACTGAGCATGGCCCCGCCCATCAGAACAAGACCCAGTTTCCCCCACAGTCAGTCTCTCCCATCAGGAAGCTTCCATAAGCCTCTGATCCTTATCCATCAGAGGGCAGACAGAATGAAAACCACAATCACAAAAAACTAACCAACCTGATCACATAGACCACAGCCTTGTCTAACTCAATGAAACTTTGAGCCATGCTGTGTAGGGCCACCCAAGACAGATGGGTCATGTGGAGAGTTCTGACAAAACGTGGTCCACTGGAGAAGGAAATGACAAACCACTTCAGTATTCTTGCCCTAAGAACCCCATGGACAGTATGAAAAGGCAAAAAGATAGGACACTGAAAGATGAACTCCCCAGGTCAGTAGGTGTCTGATATGCTACTGGAAATCCTTGGAGAAATAACTCCAGAAAGAATGAAGAGACGGAGCCAAAGCAAAACCAACACCCAGTTTTGGATTAAGCACATTAGTTAGTAAAAAAAGAAAGCTCTGTAATCAATCATCTAAGTTTCCACCTTGGGGAACTAGAGAAAAAAGTCTAATGAGACTAATAAAAAGGAAATAATAAATATTAGAGCAGAAGTCAATGAAATTTAAAGCAGTATACAGAACATCAGTGAAACCAAAAGCTAATTCTTTGAAATGAACAATAAAAGTGATAAAACTGTAGGCAAATTAACCAAGGAAAAATAGAGAATAAATTCACAGTATCAAAAAACAAACAGCTATCATCACTACTGCTTCCAAGGACACTAATAGAATAATAAAACAATATTAACAGCTTTATGATCCCAAACTGATATCTTATAAAAAATACACCAACTCCTTGAAAAATATAAAAATACTGAAATTCACACAGGGAGAATATCTAATTTCAATAGTTTATATCTAGTAAAGAATTTGAATCAATAAGTACCTTTCAAAAGAGAAAACTTTGGCTCAAATGGTTTCATTTAAATACCAAATATTTAAAGAATAAATCACACCAATTCTCCACAATCTCTTCCAAATTATAGATATAGAAGAAACATTCAAACTATTAGGCCAGGATTACCCTAATGCCAAAACCAGGCAAAGACATTACAAGGAAGGAAAATTATAGATCAGTATCTCTCATGAACATAGATCAAAATTCTTCAAAAATATATTGAACTCAACACCATAGAAGAATACTAATAATAGTCAACAGACTATTGGAAATATTTGCAAAACATATACCTGAAAAGAACTTTAAAAGATACAAATAACTCTGAAAACTCAATCAATAAGAAATTACAAACTAATTAAAAAAGTGAAAAAAAAAATCCAAAAAACCTCACCAGAGAAGATATATAGACAGAAATAAGTATACGAAAATATGATCAACATTATTTCTCAGTGGAAAATTCCAAGTTAGAACTACAATTAGGTATCATTGCATATGTATTTGAATGGGTAAAAATTTTATTAAATTGGTAATACCAAAAGTGGTAAGGATTTGGAGTACTCCTCCTAGTGGGACAGGAAAATTGTGCCATCTTACCATCTAATTACATTAACATACACAATTGTGCTTCTAGGTATTATGTCCAGCTTTGCAAACTTATATTCACATAATAGCCTTCTCAAAAATGTTTGTTACAACTTTATTCATCATCACCGAAACCTGGAAGCAACCGTTAATGTCCTTTAACAGGTGAATGAATAAACTGTGGAATAATCACAATAACATGAAATAGTACTCAGTGATAAAAATAAATGAAACGTCAATTTTGAATTGAATTTTCATGGAAAAAATATGAATTATATTTTTAAGTGAAAGAAACTAGTCTGAAAAGATTACGTGGTATGTGATTCTAAGTATACGTCATCTGGAAAGGCAAACATACACAGTAAAAAGATCAGTAGTTTGAGGAAAGAAAAGGGAAGAGTTAAATAGGTGAAGAACAGAAGACATACAAGACAGTGAAACTATTCAGTATAAAACTGCAATGGTGGATATATTACATTATGCATTTGTCAAGACCCATAGAAGTCTGATGCACAAAGAGTGAAACAGCGTATGCAAATTTTGAAAAATCATTTAGTAGGTCTTAAGATTTCAGGATGAAATGCAATATGTGACAAAAATATAAATATATTCCAAAAAAATTAAACAGCTTCACTGAAGGTGGTAGGGAGAAAGGGTAATAACGCAACCAACTTTGGAAACAAGTAGAACCTGTAAGAGTAAAGGCAGAAGAACTGTGCATAAGCACTATACTATGGTTTATGAAGATTCCCACCCCTCCATGGGAGTATGGGCTAACATTTCTGATACTGCTGTACATGTATACCGGAATTGAAAAAGTAAACAGATTGTGGATGGTAGCCAGCCTTCTTACTGTTGGGAGTAAGAATTTACAAATAAGCAAAGGAAGGAGAATAAAATCATCAGTGAAGCAATTGATTAAAGACTTCAGTATTAACTTATGTTTAGCTTAACAGATATACACAGATGGTTATCTAAATAGTGAAATTTATAGATATTAGTATATACAGGGTGAGCACTTCCCTGGTGGCTCAGATGGTAAAGAATTCACTTGCAATGCAGGAGATACAGCTTCCATCCCTAGTTTGGGAAGATCCCTTGGAAGAGGAAATGGCAACTCATTCCAGTACTCTTGCCTGGGAAATCCCATGGACAGAGGAGACTGGCAGGCTGCAGTCCATAGGGTCACAAAGAGTCAGACATGACTGAGCAACTAAACACACACATATATACATGGGTTAATATACACACAAATGTTTCTTTGTTTTATAGCAGAAAATGCCTACAAGAAACAGTATTCCTTTAGAAAAGGGTACCGAGTGCCCAGATCTTGGTTTCTATATCATTTTCTAATAAAAGGAACCAGAGCTCCAGAGAAAAATGATTCTAGGTTTGGGGCAGGAAATATACAAGACAGGCCTGGATCATCTTGTAACATTAGAAAGTGGAGAAATGCTACACACACACACACACACACACACACACATGCAGAAAAGAGACATAAGAGTCAACTGAATAGCTAGGGACAGAATCATGAGCAGGGAAATAAAGTTGTACTGAAATTTAACTAAAGTATAAAATAAGTATCATTGAGTTCATACTGATATAAATTAATGAGTGAATAAATAAGTAAATGAGAAGAGACAAAGATCTCTTTTAGAAGAATTCCAAGTAATTTATGTAGATACTTTATCCTCAAAAAAAAAAAATGGAACATAATTTCCCAAGTTGTAAGTGAGGGCTAGGCATGGGGACTCCCTTCCAAAAAGTACAGTATGGAATGGGATAAAGGTAATTATTTTATAGTGGAGAAATGACCCAGACAATGAAGATCAACATCAAAGACAAGTCATGATTTTTTTTTTCATGTGGACCATTTTTATAGTGTTTATTGAATTTGTACAATATTGCTTCTGTTTTGTGTTTTGTTTTTTTGGCCATGAGGCATGTAGGATCTCAGCTCCCCAACCAGGACAGAACCTGCACCCTCTGTACTGGACGGCAAAGTCTTCACCACTGGGCCACCAGGGAGGTCCCGAAATGTCATGTCAATAGTATGTACCATTGATATAATGGGAGGATAAGGCCCTTCACTTTTATAGTCTTCCTCTCAAAAACGCATGTCCCTAGTCAAGTACTTCAGGCAAATCCCAATAAAGGTACATTTTAGAAAATATTTAATCAGTATTCCTCAAAACTGCCAAGGTCATCAAAACCAAGGAAACTCTAATAATTGTCAGTGAAGAGTAGCCTAAGGGAACCTGACAGCTAAATGCAACATGGTACATTTAGTTGTATCATTTTGGATGGGATTCTGGAATAACAAAAACAAATGGACACTGTGTAAATCTAAAGAAATCTGAGTAAAGTATAGATGTTCATTAAAAGTAATTAATATTGTTTCATTAATTGTAACAAATGCACAATACTAATGTAAGATGTTAATAATAGCAGAAACTGGGTACAGAGTTTATGGGAAATCACTTTATTTTTTTTCTGTAAATCTGAAAATGTTCTATTAACTTTATTAACAAAATATGCTCCCTAATTCACATGAAATAGAAATAGAACCCAAATAATTAATGCTGATTAAAAATAAGAGTTAAATCCTTCGCTCTGATGATTTTAGGTGGTTTTGATACGATGATTTTAGAACTTGTGGTCAACATAAAGGTGACAAAAAGCTTCCATTATCTGTGCTCTATATATTAAGATAAATGAGGGACTTCCCTGATGGTCCAGTGGTTGAGAATCTGTCCACCAATGCAGGGGACACAGTTTCAATCCCTGATCTGGGAACTAAGATACAACATGTCAAGCAGCAACTAAGCCCGCATGATCCAACTACTAAGCCTGCACCCTCTGGCTTCTCTGCCACAGCTAGAGAAGCCCGTGCAATGGAACAAAGATCCCATGTACTGCAACTAAGACCTGATGTAGCCAAATTAAAAAAAATAAGTATTTTTTTTTTTAAAGATAAATGAGAAAATAGACCATTCTGTCTAAACTTTCTGTCTTTGATTTTACTGTGCTATTTATATTTTACCTTCAGGATCCTAAATTACTCTTTCTTTCAAATAATATTTCCCCTTATTATTATTATAGAATTAATATATATTCATTATAGAAAATTTGGAAAGTTTATCAAAGTGTAGAGAAGAAAAAAACCTACAATTGTACCACTCATACATTTTTTAAAAAGTTTTAGTATTTATTTGCTAGACATAACATTTTATTTTAGTACAATAGTTCAGATATTATATAGAATAAACATTTCCTTATTAATATGATATTTAAATCATTACTGCACCTCATTCAGGTATCTATGCCACATATTACACTCTAGAGTTTGAGAACATTGTATGTGCTGTCGCTTCAATCATGTCAATTTCTTTGCGACCCCATTGACTGTAGCCCACCTGGCTCCTCTGCCCATGGGTATTCTCCAGGCAAGAGTACTGAAGTGGATTGCCATGCCCTCCTCCAGGATTCTTCACAACCCAGGGATTGAACCCATGTCTCTTACATCTCTGCACTGGCAGGCAGGTTCTTTACCACTAACACCACATGGGAAACCCCAGATACTCTGAGTACTTAGATTTTTTCACTCCCCTCTGCAGCCTGGGGACACAAGGTTTCACAAAATGATTTGTATTGTGACCACCTGTCTGCAGTAAGGGACCTCCAGCTTCAGAGACCCAGAGCCTGAAGGTGTTTTCATCACAACTTTCTTTGAAAATAAACTGGGGGCAACAGTGACCATGGGTTAAAAATGTGAGGACGTTGTATCATTGGGTAAATATTTTGGGGAAATACAAATAATTTTACATATAATTATATTAGTGAGAAGATATGTATAATGCCAATGTAATGACATTTTTGACAATATTTTTGCCAGTCAAAATAAGTCAACTGAGTTTTAAAACTACCCAACCTGTGGCTTCCCTGGTGGCTCAGTGGTAATGAATCTGCCTGCCATTGCAAGAGACACAGGTTCAATCCCTGATCCAGGAAGATCCCATGTGCTCTGGAGCAGCTAGGCCTGTGCACCAAAGCTATTGAGCCTGTGCTCTAGAGCTTGGGAACCACAACTACTGAGCCCACATGCCACAGCTACTGAAGCCTCACAGCTTAGAGCCTGTGCTCCTCAATAGGAGAGGCCAGCGCAATGAGAAGCCCCACACTGAAACAAAGAGTAGCTCCCTCTCTCTGCAACTAGAGAAAAGCCTGCATAGCAATGAAGACCTAGCACAGCCAAAAAATAAATAAATAAAATTATATATTTTAAAAAACTGCCCAAATTGATTGATATCTTAGAGTCATTCCAATTGAAAATTTTTTTGTGAGAGAAGCATTCATTCCATGAATATTTGCAAACATACTATATGCCAGGCACTGTTTTAGGCTCTGGGGATGTAAGTGAATCAAAGAAACACCAAAGTTCCTGACTTCACAGAATAGATATTCTCATGGGGTGGCATATAAATTTTACATAGATACAGATGTATATGTTTGTGTGTGATATGCTGGTAATGCTATTGAGAAAAACAAAGAAGGAAATACAATAGGAAATGAATGAGGGTGGTAAGTGCAAGCAGATTGGGTTGTCTTCTGTTTATAGGGATCTGAGGGATTATAATTTCCAGGATCTGGGGGAACCCTGGCACTTTTACAGTTACTATGGAAAGGGTATATAAACACTTAAAAGGCTGATTATGAATGTAAGGTAGAAAATTCTTCAGGGTAGAAGGACAGAAATCTTTTCTTGAACACCCTAAATTCAAGGGCCCTTTCTTAACTACTGTCTTAATGACATGGATGTGGTGGAAAAAGCAGTCATACCTGAGGAGCTCCTGTGTACCTTGGTAACTACTGCTAATGGCACCCAAAGGCTGGGGGGAGTGACTGTCTAATCACGTATGTAGCTGAATTTAGCAAAAAACCAAGATGGCTTTACCTCAACCACATGGTTGTCAAGTCTGTTCATGAGAAAACTCCTTTTATGAGACTTCTTCATAGGTAATTTTTTTATAGGTAATTTTGTAAGATGTCCCCAAATACTTTCATACTTTGAAGCCTTAAAACTAGATAACTTTCTGAACCTGTATATAATTACCTGTAAAATTTAAAGGGTGGGATTTCTGGTCTGGCATGTAAGTAACATAAAAGTCTACACTTTCTGAACTAACAATGAGTAAAAACCTGAACAAACTGAAAAAGAAATGACTTTTCTTAGATCCAATGTAGAAGTGAGATCATAGAGCAAACCACTGCATCCCAAATTTGAAACACTGATAAGTAGGTAAAGAGAATCACAACCAGTGCAGAAACCCACGCACAGAAATATCTGTGAAGGTCAGTGTTGGGGGTGAGAGAACCTAAACTTTTATTACTGAATTGCTGGAGGCTCAATATGGACAGGGGACTCCCTGCTGGCTCAGAATCTGCCTTCAATGCAGGATACCCAGGTTCAGTCCCTGGGTTACAAAGATCCCCTGGCGAAGGGAATGGCAACCCCCTCCAGTATTCTTGCCTGGAAAATTCCATGGACAGAGGAGACTGGCAGGCTACAGTCAGTTGCAGAGTTACAGGGGTTGCAAAGAGTCGGACAGGACTGAGAGACTAACATACAATGTGGACAAGCTAAAAACTCTAGGAGGACAGTCATGGGTGAGTTTTACCTCTTGGAGATTTTACCAATTAGTATCTATCAGAGAAAAACCCCTCATGCTTTTGGCAGGGAGAGGGGGAAAAGAACAATTTGAAACATGGAGCATGCTGTCTTTTTCAACAAGTTCTTCCCTGAAGAGAAACTTATCCAAAGCCTTATCTGCTGGGGTATTATCAGAGGCTAACTAACCTGGGGGAAAAAACCCTGCTCAGCTATCCTATCCTGTCTAAGGAAGGTGGAGGAGAGGAAAACTGAGAAGCTGTGAAATTCACAGTCCACAGGCTCACCAAAAGACTGAGACCTAATCATAGAAAGAAAGTGAAAGTGAAGTTCTTCAGTTGTGTCCAATTCTTTGCGACCCCATGGACTGTAGCCTACCAGGTTCCTCCATCCATGGGATTTTCCAGGCAAGAATACTGGAGTGGGTTGCCACTAATCATAGGACTACAGAATACTTCCTCTCCCTCCACATTTTATCAACACATTGTGCGCGTGTGCATGTTAGTCACTTAGTCATGTCCGACTCTTTGCAACCCCATGGTCTGTAGCCCACCAGGCTCCTCTGTGCATGGAATGTTCCAGGCAAGAATACTGGAGTGGGTAGGCAGTCCCTTCTCAGGAGATCAAACCCAGGATCAAACCCAGAATTCTTGCATTGCAGGCAGAATATTTTACTGTCTGAGCCACCAGTGAAGCCCTTACGAAAGGCCTATTTAACACAGCTCATTTTGCCTGGTACATCTTGTCCACCTTCAACAAAAGAATAACAGGGAATGCTAACAGGAAAAAGCCCACAGTTTGAGTAGACTGAACAAACATCAGAACCAGAGTCAAATATGGCGGTAATCTTGCAATTATTAGAAAAGGAATTTTTAAAATTAATTATTATTTTTTTATTGAAGGACAATTGCTTCACAGAATTTTGTTGTTTTCTGTCAAACCTCAACTTGAATCAGCCATAGGTATACATATATCCCCTCCCTTTTGAAGCTTCCTCCCCTCTCCCTCCCCATCCCACCCCTCTAGGTTGATACAGAGCCCCTGTTTGAGTTTCCTGAGCCACACAGCAAATTCCTGTTGGCTATCTATTTTACATATGGTAATGTAAGCTTCCATGTTACTCTTTCCATACATTTCATCCTCTCCTCCCCTCTCCCCACGTCCATAAGTCTGTTCTCTGTGTCTGTTTCTCTATTACTGCCCTGTAAATAAATTCTTCAGTACCATTATTCTAGATTCCACATATATGCGTTAGAATATGGTATTTACCTTTCTCTTTCTGACTTACTTCACTCTGTATAATAGGTTTTAGGTTCATCTACCTCATTAGAACTGACTCAAATGTGTTCCTTTTTATTGCTGAGTAATATTCCATTGTGTATGTATACCACAATTTCTTTATGCATTCATCTGTCATTGGACATCTAGGTTGCTTCCACATTCTAGCTATTGTAAATAGTGCTGCAGTGAACAATAGGATACATGTGTCGTTTTCCATTTTGGTTTCCTCAGGGTATATGCCTAGAAGTGGAATTGTTGGGTCATATGGTGATTTTATTTCTAGTTTTTGAAGAAATCTCCATACCATCTTCCATAATGGCTGTATCAATTTACATTCCCACCAACATTTCAAGAGCGTTTCCTTTTCTCCACACCCTCTCCAGCATTTATTGTTTGTAGATGTTTTGATGATGGCCATTCTGACCAGTGTGAGGTGATATCTCATTGTAGCTTTCATTTGCATTTCTCTAATAATGAGCAATGTTGAGAATCTTTTCATGTGTTTGTTAGCCATCTGTATGTCTTCTTTGGATAAATGTCTGTTTAGGTCTTTTTCCTACAAAGAAAACTTTTTGATTGGGTTGTTTGTTTTTCTGGTATTGAGTTGTATGAATTGCTTGTATATTTTGGAAATTAATCCTTTGTCAGTTGTTTCATTTGCTATTATTTTCTCCCATTCCGAGGGTTGTCTTTTCACCTTGCTTATAGTTTCCTTTGCTGTACAAAAGCTTTTAAGTTTAATCAGGTCCCACTTGTTTACTTTTGTTTTTATTTCCATTACTCCAGGAGGTGGGTCATAGAGGATCTTGCTTTGATTTGTGTCATCAAGTGTTCTGCCTATGTTTTCCTCTAAGAGTTTTAGTTTCTGGTCTTACATTTAGGTCTTTAATCCATTTTGAGTTTATCTTTGTGTATGGTGTTAGGAAGTGTTCTAATTTCATTCTTTTACATGTAGCCATCCAGTTTTCCAAGCACCATTTACTGAAGAAGCTGTCCTTGTTCCATTGTATATTCTTGCCTCCTTTGTCAAAAGTAAGGTACCCATAGGTGCATGGGTTTATATCTGGGCTTTCTATCTTGTTCCATTGATCTATATTTCTGTTTTTGTGCCAGTATTGTTTTGATGTCTGTAGCTCTGTAGTATAATCTGAAGTCAGGAAGGTTGATTCCTCCACCTCCATTCTTCTTTCTCAAGACTGCTTTGGCTATGCAGGGTCTTTTGTGTTTCCATATGAATTGTGAAATTTTTTATTCTAGTTCTATGAAAAATGTCACTGAGAATTTGATAGGAATCTGAATCTGTAGATTGAATCTGTAGACTGAGTTTGGTAATATAGTCATTTTTACAATATTGATTCTTCCTACCCAGGATCATGGAATGGAATATCTCTCCATCTGTTTATGTCATCTTTAATTTCTTTCATTAGTGTCTTATAGTTATCTGTGTACAGTTCTTTTGTCTACTTCAGTTCAGTTCAGTTCAGTTCAGTCCCTCAATCATGTCTGACTCTGTGATCCCACGGACTGTAGCATGCCAGGCCTACCTGTCCATCGTCAACGCCTGGAGCTTGCCCAAACTCATGTCCATAGAGTTGGTGATGCCATCCAACCGTCTCATCCTCTGTTGCCTGCTTCTCCTCCTGCATTCAGTCTTTCCCAGCATCAGAGTCTTTTCAAATGAATCAGTTGTTTGCATCAGGTGGCCCAAGTATTGGAGTTTTCAGCTTCAACATCAGTCTTTCCAATGAACACTCAGGACTGATCTCATTTAGGATGGACTGGTTGGATCTCCTTGCAGTCCAAGGGACTTAACAAAAGTCTTCTCCAATACCACAGTTCAAAAGCATCAATTCCTCAGTGCTCAGGTTTCTTTAAAGTCCAACTCTCATATCCATACATAACTACTGGAAAAACCACAGCCTTGACTAGATGGACCTTTGAGGGCAAAGTAATGTCTCTGATTTTTAATGTGCTATCTAGGTTAGTCATAACTTTTTTTCCTAGGAATAAGCGTCATTTAACTTCATGGCTGCAGTCACCATCTGCAGTGATTTTGGAGCCCAAAAAAATAGTGTCAGCCACTGTTTCCACTGTTTCCCCACCCATTTCCCATGAAGTTATGGGACCAGATGCCATGATCTTAGTTTTCTGAATGTTGAGCTTTAAGCCAACTTTTTCACTCTCCTCTTTCACTTTCATCAAGAGGCTTTTTAGTTCCTCTTCACTTTCTGCCATAAGGGTGGTGTCATCTGC
>NW_011494753.1:14589387-14595585 GCF_000754665.1 Bison bison bison | reverse complement strand
CTTGTGCTTCTCCCAGCCCAGCATTTCTCATGATGTACTCTGCATATAAGTTAAATAAGCAGGGTGACAGTATACAGCCTTGACATACTCCTTTTTCTCTTTGGAACCAGTCTGTTGTTCCATGTCCAGTTCTAACTGTTGCTTCCTGACTTGCATACAGATTTCTCATGAGGCAGGTCAGGTGGTCTGGTATTCCCATCTCTTCAAGAATTTTCCACAGTTTGTTGTGAGCCACACAGTCAAAGGCTTTGGCATAGTCAATAAAGCAGATTCCTTAATTTCTCTTTCTGATATTTAATTATTAGTACATGATTTCTGTGTATTGATTTTGCAACTTTGGTAAATTCACTGATTAGCTCTAGTAATTTTCTGATACTATCTTTAGGGTTTTCTATGTACAGTATCATGTCATCTGCAAACAGTGAGAGCTTTATGTCTTCTTTTCTGATCTGGATTCCTTTTATTTCTTTTTCTTCTCTGACTGCTGTAGCTATGGCTTCCAGAACTATGTTGAATAATAGTGGTGAAAGTGGACATCCTTTTCTTGTTCCTGATCATAGAGGGAATGCTTTCAATTTTTCACCATTGAGAACAATGTTTGCTGTAATCTTATCATATATGGCCTTTACTATGTTGAGGTAGTTTCCTTCTATGCCCATTTTTTGGAAACGTTTTAATCATAAACGGGTGCTGAGTTTTGTCAAAAGTTTTTTGCATGTATTGAGATTATAGAAAAGGAAATTTTAAAAACTATTATTCATATGCTAAGAGCTCTAGTGGAAAAATTAAACCACATGCAGGAACAATGTAAACAGAGAAATGAAATATCTAAGAAAGAATAAAAAGAGAAGCTAGAGATAAAAAGCAATCTAATAGAAATACAGACTGCCTTAATAGGCTCATCAGTAGACTGAACACAGCAAAGAATCTCTGGACTTTGAGCTATAACAATGGGAATTTTCAAAACTGAAAAGCAAAGAGAAAAAAAGACTGAAAAAATAAATAAAATGTCCAAGAATGGTGGGACAATAATAAAAGGTATGTATGTAACAGCAGTACCATTCAAAGCAATAATGAATGAGAATTTCCCTAAATTAATGTCAGACAGTAAAGCATAGACCCAAGAAGCCCCAGGAACAATAAGTAGAATAAAGATAAAATCCTATACCTAGGCATATCATACTCAACTTCAGAAAATCAAAGATAAAGTCCCAAAAGAAGTCAGAGGCATCAAAACACTACTTGTAGAAGAGCAAAAGTTAAGAATTAAATCCTATTTCTCCTCAGAAATTATGCAAGTGAAATGTTTAGTGTTTAGAGAAGAAAGTTACTAACCTGGGATTCTGCACCTTGTGAAATTATCCTTCAAAAGTGAGGAAGAAATGGACTTTCTCACATAAATAAAACTTGAAAGAACATATAGACTAAAACTGTCTTTGTTTGTAGATGACATGATCATATAGGTAAAAATCCAGAACAACAAAAGAAGTCCTGAAACTAGTAATCATTTATAACAAGGTTGTAAAACTCAAGGTTAATATATGAAAGCCCATTACTTTCCTATATACCAGACATAAGCAAGTGAAATTTGCAATTAAAAACCTATTTACTTTAGCACCCTCAAAAATTAAATGATTAGGTATAAATCTAACAATATGTACAAGATCTATAGGAGCATCTTATATGAGAAAAAACCCACAAAACCCTGATGAACTGAACCAAAGAAGCTTAAATAAATGAAGAGATACTATATTTTCATGTATAAGAAGATAATATTGTCAAGATGGTGTTAGGCAGGAAGTTAGCCATGAGCAATGGCCCCACTGAGTTGAAGATCCCATAGCCTCATAATCCCACAAAGCTATTTGCCAACCCTGCCCCAAACATGCTTCCATCAATACTTCAAAATAGTCAGAGAACTGGAAAAATCCCCCACTGGCTGACTGCGAAGGGCTTTACCCACTATCACACATGCACACACCTCACACTATTATGTCCTTATGGGAAGGACATGCACAGCAGAGCCTCTGGTGTATATAACCTACAGCCATCAATTATGACCATCAACCAAAGACCCCCTGGATTTTGCAGAAACCTTGTCTTGAAAACTACACCCCAGCCCTCCAGGGCCTTTGCCTTCCTTGGTCTGGCCCATGTCTCTTGAGGTGTTCTCTCTTTTCTCTGTCTTCAATAAACTGTCTTGCAATGATAAGACCTCACATTATTCCTTGCTAAGAAGATTCTTCTTTGCTATTCTTCTCCATTACTAAGAACTGAGGCCCATGGATGAGAAGCCTCCAGATTGTCTTCTGCTAACATTTTGATACTGTGACTCGCATCTCTGTAAGTAAGAGATCTCCTCTCTGCAGGCCTCTACGACTGCTTTTCTTTGTGCAGGTGCAAAGGACCTGCTCATTTCTCAATTTCAGCTCCTTTTTCAACCCTCTATCTATTGAACAGGCTCTTGCTCCTGATTTCCTCCCCGTTCTCCCGACTGTCATCCAAACTTGAGTCTACCTCTTCAGACCAGTGTTGTAGATTCAGATAAGCCCCTACTTTCCCATCAGGATAAAGAATGCCCCAGACCCTCATTGGCCACTAGGCGTCTGGGACATTCTTAGTTGGGCACGAGTAGGAGACACCCTCCCCAACTCCAGCTAGTACTGTGTTGTAAGCCAGACTGCCAATTATGACTCTGGGATGCCAGGCTCTCAAATTGCCCTACTATTTTCCATATGGGAAACCAACCATCAGCTCTGGAGGGGACACCCTTGAGATGAATCTTACAAACTGTTTGTGATTTGACCTCACCATGCTATAAAGAGGCTCGTTTTTGTAATACAGTCTAGCCCCAATATTGCCTTTTGGACAGGGAATCCTAGCCCCTAAATGGGAATATTAATTATTAATATAACATTGATCTCCAGTTAGACCTATTTTGCAAAAGGCAGGACAAATAGTCTGAAATCTTGTATGTGCAACTTTGTCTTATGGAACAGGCAGGACTTCCTCACAACTTGTAGACTTACCAGCCTTGCCACCCTGCTGCCTAAGGAAGAGCCCTCAACTTCACCAGCCACATCACCACCTAGTTCTGCCTCACCACCTTATGAGAGACCTCCATTACCTTCATCATCTAAAGTTTGTCCCTTGGTGGAAACACCAGGTGGCAAATTTAGCCACAACGAGTCTATAGGCCCTTCTCACTCATAGAACTAAAACAGACCAAGGCAGAATTGGGTAGCTTTTTGGACACCTCACTAAATATATCCTGGGAGTCCAATGTATTTTTATGGCTTATGAAATGACCTGGAAAGATCACCATAATTCTAAACCAGACCCTCTCTGATACTGATACAGAGTTAAAAGAGAGACAGAAATTGCTCATGAACTCCACCTTTCTGATAGTAAACACTCTACTGGGGAAATGGCAGTCCCCAGCACTGATCCCAGATGGGACTACAATCACAAAGAACATCAACAGGAAAGAAATAATTTAATCATCTCTGTCAAAGTGGGCCTTAAAGCAGCCCAACATAAAATCGTAAACAACTCCCAAGTAACAGCAATCAGCAGGAACCTGGGGAAAATCCAGCAGCCTTCCTTAACAAATAGAGGGATAAGTGATTATAAAAGATAATTTTTAAACTCTGAGCACCTTATATATGCATGTGTACTCAGTCACTTCAGTTGTGTCCAACATTTTGCAACCCTATGGACTGTAGCCCACCAGGCTCCTCTGTCCATGGGATTTTCCAGGCAAGAATACTGGAGTAGGTTATCATTTCCTTCTGCACGGGATCTTCCCACCCAGGGATCAAACCCACATCTCCTGGGTTTCCTGCATTGCAGATAGATTCTTTATAGCTGAGCCACCAGGGAAGCCCATATTAGACACAAATCACAAAAACTAATTCAAGAACCTAATGCCACCCTAGATGAACTAGTGAATGCAGCCTCCATGGTCTTCTGTCATCAAGATCAAGAGATTTACATCATCAAAACATCCACAAACAACAAGTGCTGGAGAGGGTGTGGAGAAAAGAGAACCCTCTTGCACTGCTGGTGGGAATGTAAATTGATGCAGCCACTATGGAAGACAGTATGGAGATTCCTTTTAAAAAAGCTAGGAGTAAAACCACCATACAACCCAGCAATACCACTTCTGGGCATACACCCTGAGAAAATCAAAACTGAAAAAGACACATGTACACCAGTGTTCATCACAGCACCATTTACAATATCTAGGACATGGAATCAACTTACTAGATGTTCATAGATAAAGAATTTGTGATACATACACACACACACACACACAATGGAATACTACTCAGCCATAAAAAGGAAGACATTTGAGTCACTTCTAATGAGGTGGATGAACCTAGAGCCTATTATACAGAGTGAAGTAGGTAAGAAAGAGAAAAACAAATATTGTATATTAATGCATATATATGGAATCTAGAAAGATGGTACTGATGAACGTATTCACAGGGCAACTGTGGAAATGCAGACATAGAGAACTTATGGACAAGGGCAGGGGAGAGGAAGCAGAGGGTGGGATGAATGGGTAGAGTAGCATGAAAACCTATATACTAACATATGTAAAATAGATAGCCAATGGAAATTTGCTTATGACTTAGGGAACTCAAACTGGGGCTCTATAGTAACCTAGAGGGGTGGGGAAAGGTGGGAGGTAGGAGGGAGATTTAAGAGGGAGGGGACATATGTACACCTATAGTTAATTCATGTTGGTGTATGACAGAAATCAAACCAATATTGTAAAGCAATCAATCAATTAAAAATAAATATAATTACAAAAATAAATGAATTAAAAAAATGATCAAGAGGCTGAAGCCAAGCTCCAGGAGAAGCAAAGAAGGAAGAAATCTAGGCATGCTCAAATGTTGGCTGCCCTACAGGGCCCCCAAGAGTACCTTGACTTTATAGCCCAAAAAGGACAAATGTCATATTTGCTGCCAGATAGACCATTGGGCACAGAGGTGCCCTAATTGAGATAAACCTAAGACTCAGTTCAGTTCGGTCACTCAGTCATGTCCAACTTTTGTGACCCCTTGGACTGCAGCACACCAGGCCTCCCTGTCCATCACCAGCTCCTGGAGCTTACTCAAACTCATGTCCATTGAGTAGGTGATGCCATACAACCATTTCATCCTCTGTCATCCCCTTCTCCTCCTGTATTCAATCTTTCCCAGCATCAGGGTCTTTTCAAATGAGTCAGTTCTTTGCATCTGGACACATGCCAAAAAAAATAAAAATAAAATATCAATCTAGACACAGAACTTACACCCTTCACAAAAATTAAGTCCATGCAGATCTCACACCTAAATGTAAAATGCAATATTATAAAACTTCTAGAATATAAGAGAAAACCTAGTTGGCCTTGGATATGGCAGTGACTTTTTAATACAGCACAAAAAGCATAAACCATGAAAAAAATAATTGATTGGCTGGACTTCATTAAAATTAAAACCTTTTGCTGTGTGAAAGGCAATGTCAAGAGAATAAGACAACAAGCCAAAGATGGAGACAATATTTGCATTCAGATTGATCTGATAATGGACTGTTATCCAAAATACACAAAGAACTCTTAAAACTCAGCAGTAAGAAAATTAACCTGATTAAAACACGAACAAAAGATGTGAGCCAAATTTGATTAAAGAAAATATAAAGGATGCAATAAGCATATAAAAAGATGTTCAACATTTATATGTTATTAGTTAGTTCAGTCGCTCAGTTGTGTCCGACTCTTTGCGACCCCATGAATCGCAGCACTCCAGGCCTCCCTGTCCATCACCAACTCCTGGAGT
Organism: Bison bison bison; assembly: GCF_000754665.1. NCBI lineage: Eukaryota > Metazoa > Chordata > Mammalia > Artiodactyla > Bovidae > Bison > Bison bison. Next base: position 14,589,757 of record NW_011494753.1, on the reverse strand, counting down.
TCACTCAGACTCACGTCCATCGAGTCAGTGATGCCATCCAGCCATCTCATCCTCTGTTGTCCCCTTCTCCTCCTGCCCCCAATCCCTCCCAGCATCAGAGTCTTTTCCAATGAGTCAACTCTTTGCATGAGGTGGCCAAAGTACTGGAGTTTCAGCTTTAGCATCATTCCTTCCAAAGAAATCCCAGGGCTGATCTCCTTCAGAATGGACTGGTTGGATCTCCTTGCAGTCCAAGGGACTCTCAAGAGTCTTCTCCAACACCACAGTTCAAAAGGATCAATTCTTTGGCGCTCAGCTTTCTTCACAGTCCAACTCTCACATCCATACATGACCACTGGAAAAACCATAGCCTTGACTAGACGGACCTTTG
>NW_011494753.1:14548415-14589287 GCF_000754665.1 Bison bison bison | reverse complement strand
CCATAGCCTTGACTAGACGGACCTTTGTTGGCAATGTAATGTCTCTGCTTTTCAATATGTTATCTAGGTTGGTCATAACTTTCCTTCCAAGGAGTAAGCGTCTTTTAATTTCATGGCTGAAATCACCATCTGCAGTGATTTTGGAGCCCCCCAAAATAAAGTCTGACACTGTTTCCACTGTTTCTCCATCTATTTCCCATGAAGTGATGGGACCAGATGCCATGATCTTTGTTTTCTGAATGTTGAGCTTTAAGCCAACTTTTTCACTGTCCTCTTTCACTCTCATCAAGAGGCTTTTTAGTTCCTCGTCACTTTCTGCCATAAGGGTGGTGTCATCTGCTTATATGTTATTAGGTAATTGCAAATTAAAACAGATACCACTACACACCTATTAGAATGGCCAAAATCCAAAGCACTGCAAAGACCAAAGACTAACAAGTATGTGGAGAAACTGGACTCTTTATTTATTGCTGTTGGGAATACAAAATGGGTGAAAGTGAAAGTGAAAGTCACTCAGTCTTGTCCAACTCTTTGCAAACCCATGGACTATATGGTCCATGGAATTCTCCAGGCCAGAATACTGGAGTGGGTAGCCTTTCCCTTCTCCAGGGGATCTTCGCAACCCAGGGATTGAACCCAGATCTTCCATATTGCAGGTGGATTCTTTACCAGCTGAGCCACAAGGGAAGTCTATACAAAATGGGTATAGTCACTAAATTAGACAGTTTGACAATTTCCTACTCTTTCTATATTATCCAGCAATTACACATCTTGGTATTTACCCATACTAATTGTTGGGCTGTAACACCTATGCCTACAAGGCCTGTACTCATCCAGCTTTAAGACTGAAGAGAGAGGCTCGAGTCAAGAAAAGGGACATCCATAGTTTAATGGATGGGAGAGCTTACACGTCTGAAGTAAGATCCTGAAGCGACATCCCACCATGGCAGAACATGGCAGCAGTCTTTCGTCCTGGGGCAGGGTGAGGTTAGAGTTATAGGGGGAATTGTGTTGTGTTGGCTCCATTGTTTACCAAGGAGACCAACAGAGATTCATGCCCCTTTGATAAGCTATCATGGTGGAGGTGTTCTGATTTAGAGGTTAGAACAATCATTAGCTGGGGCAGTGGCAAGTCTGTAGGAAGTTCAGTCATATAAGTAGGGTGTAGGGGAAGCAGGTGCTGGCAGAGCAGGGGAGTTACAGATTGCAAGAGAACAGTCACCTTGGGTGGCCTAATCACACACTCCACTCTTGCATACCCTGTGTGACTGTTACCGTCATGTTCTACCCATCTTCCATGATATCCCTGAGGTCAGGTATGTAGAGGTGCCCTGCAATCATATACCAATAATGCTATACAGAATCCAGCAGCTAAAGACTATTAAGGGTAAGATACTTAGTATGCTAAGAATAGTCATTCACCTGGGTGTGGGCAAACTTTGGAGCCAAGCACTTACTAGGCCAAAGGAGCAGGAATCAATGAGGGCAGCATCTTGTCCAGTTACAAGGAAGGTAAGGACACACCATTTTCTTTCTTTTTTTTCCTTTTAAAAACTTTATTTATTTATTTTAAATGGAAGTTAATTACTTTACAATACTGTGGTGGTTTTTGCCATACACTGACATGAATCAGCCATGGGTGTACATATGTCCCCCATCCAGAACTCCCTCCCACCTCCCTACCCATCCCATCCCTCTGGGTTGTCATAGTGCACCAGCTTTCAGTGCCCTGTTTCATGCATCGAACTTAACTGGCCTTCTATTTCACATATGCTAATATGCATGCTTCAATGCTGTTCTCTCAAATCATCCCACCCTTGCCTTCTCCCACAGAGTCCAAAAGTCTATTCTTTATATATGTGTCTCTTTTGCTGTCTCATGTATAGGGTTGTCATTACCATATTTCTAAATTCCATATATATGTGTTAATATATGGTATTGGTGTTTTTCTTTCTGACTTATTTCACTCTGTAAATAGGCTCCAGTTTTATCCACCTTACTAGAACTGATTCAAATGCATTCTTTTTAATAGCGGAGTAATATTTCCTCAGCGATCAATGCAAAGAAATAGAGGAAAACAACAGAATGGGAAAGACTAGAGATCTCTTCAAGAAAATTAGAGATACCAAGGGAACACTTCATGCAAAGATGGGCTCGATAAAGGACAGAAATGGTATGGACCTAACAGAAGCAGAAGAGGTGGCAAGAATACACAGAAGAACTGTACAAAAAAGATCTTCACAACCCAGATAATCATGATGCTGTGATCAGTCATCAGAGCCAAACATCCTGAATGTGAAGTCAAGTGGGCCTTAAGAAGCATCACTACCAATGAAGCTAGTGGAGGTGATGGAATTCCAGTTGAGCTATTTCAAATCCTGAAAGATGATGTTGTAAACGTGCTGCACTCAATACGCCAGCAAATTTGGAAAACTCAGCAGTGGCCACAGAACTGGAAAAGGTCAGTTTTCATTCCAATCCCAAAGAAAGGCAATGCCAAAGAATGCTCAAACTACTGCACAATTGCACTCATCTCACACGCTAGTAAAGTAATGCTCAAATATCTCCAAGCCAGGCTTCAGCAATAAGTGAACTGAGAACTCCCAGATGTTCAAGCTGGATTTATAAAACATATAGGAAGCAGAGATCAAACTGCCAACATCTGCTGGATCATGGAAAAAGCAAGAGAGTTCCAGCAAAACATCTATTTCTGCTTTATTGATTATGCCAAAGCCTTTGACTGTGTGGATCACCACAAACTGTGGAAAATTCTTGAAGAGATGGGAATACCAGACCACTTGACCTGCCTCCTGAGAAATCTGTATGCAGGTCAGGAAGCAAGAGTTAGAACTGGACATGGAACAACAGACTGGTTCCAAAGAGAAAAAGGAGTATGTCAAGGCTGTATACTGTCACCCTGCTTATTTAACTTATATGCAGAGTACTTCATGAGAATCACTGGGCTGGAGGAAGCACAAGCTGGAATCAAGATTGCCAGGAGAAATACCAATAACCTCAGATATGCAGATGACACCACACTTATGGCAGAAACTGAAGAAGAACTAAAGAGCCTCTTGATGAGAGTGAAAGAGGAGAGCAAAAAAGTTGGCTTAAAGCTCAACATTCAGAAAACGAAGATCATGGCATCTGGTCCCATCACTTCATGGCAAATAGATGGGGAAACAGTGGAAACAGTGGCTGACTTTATTTTTTTGGGCTCCAAAATAAAAATGGTGATTGCAGCCATGAAATTAAAAGATGCTTACTCCTGGGAAGGAAAGACATGACCAACCTAGACAGCATATTAAAAAGCAGAGACATTACTTTGTCAACAAAGGTCCATCTAGTCAAGGCTATGGTTTTTCCAGTGGTCATATAAGGATGTGAGAGTTGAACTTTAAAGAAAGCTGAGTGCTGAAGAATTGATGCTTTTGAACTGTGGTACTGGATAAGACTCTTGAGAGTCCCTTGGACTGCAAGGAGATCCAACCAGTCCATCCCAGAGGAGATCAATCCTGGGTGTTCATTGGAAGGACTGATGTTGAAGCTGAAACTCCAATACTTTGGCCACCTGATGTGAAGATCTGACTCGTTGGAAAAGACCCTGATGTTGGGAAACATTGAGGGCAGGAGGAGAAGGAGATGACAGAGGACGAGATGGTTGGATGGCATCACTGACTCAATGGACATGGGGTTGGGTGGACTCCAGAAGTTGGTGATGGACAGGGAGGCCTGGCATGCTGCTTTTCATGGGGTCGAAAAGATTCTGACATGACTGAGAAACTGAACTGAACTGAACTGAACTGAAATTTTCAATGTGTATATATACCACAACTTTCGTAACCATTTGTCTGCTGATGGACATCTAGTTTGCTTCCATGTCCTAGCTATTGTAAACAGTGCTGTGATGAACACTGAGGTACACGTGTCTCTTTCAATTCTGATTTCCTCGGTGTGTATGCCCAGCAGTGGGATTGCTGGGTCTTATTGCAGTTCTAGTTCCAGTTTTTTAAGGAATCTATACAGTGTTCTCCATAGTGGCTGTACTAGTTTTCATTCCCACCAACAGTGTAAGAGGGTTCCCCTTTCTCCACACCCTCTCCAGCATTTATTGTTTGTAGACTTTTTGATAGCAGCCGTTCTGACCAGTGTGAGATGGTACCTCATTGTGGTTTTGGTTTGCATTTCTCTGATAATGAGTGATGTTGAGCATCTTTTCATGTGTTTGTTAGACATCTGTATGTCTTCTTTGGAGAAATGTCTGTTTAGTTCTTTGGCACATTTTTTCATTGGATCATTTATTTTTCTGGTATTGAGCTGCTTGTATATTTTTGAGATTAATTCTTTGTCAGTTGCTTCGTTTGCTATTTTTTCCCATCCTAAAGGCTGTTTTTTCACCTTGCTTTTACTTTCCTTCATTGTGCAAAAGCTTTTAATTAGGTCCCATTTGTTTATTTTTGCTTTTATTTCCATTACTCTAGGAGGTGGGTCATAGAGGATCTTGCTGTGACTTATGTCAGAGTGTTTTGCCTATGTTTTTCTCTAGGAATTTTATAGTTTCTGGTCTTACATTTACATCTTTAATCCATTTTGAGTTTATTTTTGTGTATGGTGTTAGAAAGTGTTCTAGTTTCATTCTTTTACAGATGGTTGACCAGTTTTCCCAGCACCAGTTGTTAAAGAGATTGTCCTTTCTCCTTTGTATATTTTTGCCTCCTTTGTCAAAGATGAGGTGTCCATAGGTACATGGATTTATCTCTGGGCTATTTTGTTCCATTGATCTATATTTCTTTCTTTGTGCCAGTACCATACTCTGTTGATGACTATAGCTTTGTAGTATAGCCTGAAGTCAGGCAGGTTGATTCATCCAGTTCCATTCTTTCTCAAGATTGCTTTGGCTATTTGATGTTTTTTGTATTTCCATACAAATTGTGAAGTTATTTGTTCTAGTTCTGTGAAAAATACCACTGGTAGCTTGATAGGGATTGCTGACTCTATAGATTGCTTTGGATAGTATACTCATTTTCATTATGTTGATTCTTCTGATCCATGTACATGGTATATTTCTCCATCTATTTGTGTCATCTTTGATTTCTTTCAGCAGTGTGTTATAGTTTTCTATATATAAAGGTCTTTTGTTTCTTTAGGTAGATTTATTTCTAAATATTTTGTTCTTTTCATTGCAAAGGTGAATGGGATTATTCCCTTAATTTCCATTTGTGTTTTCTCATTGTTAGTGTAGAGGAATGCAAGGGATTTCTGTGTGTTAGTTTTATATCCTGAAACTTTACTATATTCATTGATTAGCTCTAGTAATTTTCTGGTGGTGTCTTTAGGATTTTCTATGTAGAGGATCATGTCATCTGCAAACAGTAAGAGTTTTATTCTTCTTTTCCAATCTGGATTCCTTTTATTTCTTTTTATTCTCTGATTGCTGTGGCTAAAACTTCCAAAACTATGTTGAATAGTAGTTGTCAAAGTAGGCACCCTTGTCTTGTTCCTGACTTTAGGGGAAATGCTTTCAAATTTTTTGCCACTGAGGATAATGTTTGCTGTGGGTTTATTATATATGGCTTTTATTATGTTAAGGTATGTTCCTTCTATGCCTGCTTTCTGGAGAGTTTTTATCACAAATGGAGGACACCCCATTTTCACAAACTTTCTTGGGGAAGGGAAGACCCTGGCTCTAAAAAAACATTCTGGTGTCTTTAAATCAATCAGTGTTACACAGCATGAGTCATTATACTTTGTGGTAACTTCACTAGATAATTTTCTTTTCCTCCTGAACAGCAGGGCAAATGTATGGCAAACACAATACCTTTTATAAATCTAGACCTCAGTTAACAGGACTAGAATTTAGTATCTATTAGAACATACTATGGCAACCCACTCCAGTATTCTTGCCTAGAGAATCGCAGGGATGGGGCAGCCTGGTGGCCTGCCGTCTATGGGGTCACACAGAGTTGGACAGAACTGAAGTGACTTAGTAGCAGCAGCAGCAGCAGAACATACTATTTTTATTAATAAATTACCCTCACTTCCAAACAGCCAAATCAAGACTAATTTGTTGCAAAAGAAGTCTGACCTGTTGAAAGCATAGGCTCCTCCAAATTGGCTGTGGTGGAATTCCTCACAAATCTCTGACTGAATGCTCAAAAGGCATCTCAACACCAGCAAAGCCTTGCCAAAAGCATTCCATCAGGCCCTGCCTTGGTTGATTTCCCTCTTCTGTGCTGTGCTGTGCTTAGTTGCTCATTCATGTCCAACTCTTTGTGACCCTCCATGGACTGTAGCCTGCCAGGCTCCTCTGTCCATGGGATTCTCCAGGCAAGAATACTGGAGTGGATTGCCATGTCCTCCTCCAGTTCCCTCTTCCAGAGTTCCCCTAAATTTTGAGATTCCCTCACACGTGGAGACAGTCTTGCCCATTCACCTGATAAGTGTGCTCAGAACCCAAGAGTCCCCAGTCTCTGAAGGGACAAGGCAGACAGAAATGTTTCAATTCTACCCGCAGGTGTAGTTTACCAAATTGCCATAAGTTGTAACTAACTTAAGGGGAAGGGCTTCCCCACATCTGGAAAATACAAATCAGAACCAGTACTATTCCAGTTGAAAGCCATAAAAATTTTGATCATATTCACCAGTTCACTTTTCATATTCACCAATCCTCTTATTAATTTTTTATGAAGCCATCAGGTATTCCCTTAGGATTCTTTAATTTTTAACCCAGTTTAGAAGTATGATCTGAAATTTTCAGAGACCTCTATTTGTCAAAATGTCCTTCCTATGAATTTCCCTTAAGCACTTTTGCAAAAGCAGCAAAATATAGCTGTCTGTTATGTGACAAAAGACTTAACAAGTCTGGATTAAACACATGATTACCATGTAATCAATAAAGAAATTTGGTTACAATAACTAGAATTATGACTGGTTATAATCTTGACCCTTAGAAACCTTAAATCTCTGGCAAAAACCAAGAAGCAATTGTAAACTGTTTAGTGTGCCAGCATTGTATGTGTATGCATGCAGGCTCAGTCGTGTCTGACTCTTTGTGACCCTATGGACTGTAGTCCACCAGGTTCCTCTGTCCATTGGATTTCCCAGGCAAGAATACCAGAGTATGTTGCCGTTTCCTAGATCTTCCTGACTCAGGGATTAAACCTGAGTCTCCTGAATCTCTTGTGTTGGCAAGTGGATTCTTTACAACTGAGCCACCTGGGAAACCCTAATTGAAAACTTTATGCTTTAGTCTTCCTCTTCTAAGAAGGCAAAAGTAGGTAAACTTAGACCCACCCACAATTAATGTTCCAATATTTTATCCTATTTGAAATGACCCAGGTAGTCAATGAATTATCTTAATTTAGTTTAGTTACAAGTTGCTAAAATCTGGAGAAACTATTATAGATAGCTATTCCTCAGACATAACTATTCCTACAGCGTTTAAAAAGCGCCCCCTTCCTCTGTTTTCTTCATCCAGGGATCAGATGATTAGAGTTCCTCACAGTCCCGAAGGCAGTTATATCTCAAAGGCACAAGAAGAGAAATACCAAATTCCTTCCAGAAAGCTAGCTTCCTCTAATTGCACATGCCAAAACCAATTTTAGAATGTCAAAAGATCCCAACATGGCTATTTTCAGGGATTTTTTTTTTTTTTCAGTTTTAACAAACAACAGTAGTATATAGTAATACAAATCAATCACTTATATTATGTGCCTCACTCTCAGAGGAATGAAAATCAGCATTTGAAAAGATACTCAACATCATTAATTATTAGATAAACTCCAATCAAAACTACAATGAGGTACCACTTCACAGTGGTCAGAATAGGCATCATCAAAAAATTTACAAATAACAAACGCTGGAGAGGGTGTGGAGAAAAGGGACCCCTCCTACACTGTGGGTGGAAATGTAAATTGGCACAGCCACTATGGAAAACAATATGGAGCATCCTCAAAAAACTATTAATGAGAGAGTTGCCATATATAACAATCCAACTCCTGGGCACATATCCAGACAAAACTATAATTAGGACAGATATATATGCAATTCCTATGTTCATATCAGCACTATTCACGATAGGTAACCCACAGAAACAACCTAAATGTCCAATGACAGATGAATGGATAAAGATGTACACACCTACAGTGGAGTACTACTCAATTAAAGAATAAAATTGCAGGCGGGTAGCTAAGTATGGGCAGAGAAATGGGGGTGGGGGCCAGGTGGCAGAAACTAGCATCTTGTAAACAGTGGGTGATCCATAGGCAGACAAAGGAAAGCAGGAACCTTCAGACTGACAGGAAACCACACATGTTGGGTGATAAGGATCTGGATAGTAGACAAACAAAGGTGGGAAAAGATGGGGATCTCCTGCTCCAAATGTAACCTTTTGCTCAATGTGCTCTCATTATGCACAACATTAGCCTTACAGGTATATGCTCAGTCACCCAGTTGTGTCTGTCTCTTTGTGATCTCATGGACTGTTGCCAACCAGGTTTCTCTGTCCATGGAATTTCCCAGCAAGAATACTGAAGTGGGTTGCCATTCCCTTCTCTAATCTTCCTGACCCAGGAATCAAACCCACATCTCTTGTGTCTCCTGCATCAGCAAGAGAATTCTTTATACCGCTGGGCCTCCTGGAAATCCTGCCTTAGAGATAAGAAGTACTCACAATGTATGGATGCCATGACACTTCTGATGTAAGCCAAATAAAGACAAATCCATCCTCCCCTTAGGAAAATGGAGCTGGGATGAAAATCAAGGAAGAAGACCCCCAAATTCCTTCCCCAGTGAAAATTCTGCCTCTTCGTCTGGATACCCCTCATAACCCACTTGCCAAAGAAACCAGCTCAGCAGCTCCTTACCTGCCTGCTGGCTCTCCCTCTATGAGTGTATCCTTGCTTAAATAAACTTTCTCTTTAACTCTCTACTTCATCTCTGAATTCTTTGAGAACGAAGAAAGAATCTTAAATTCACCAGCAACAAAATAATTCCATTTGCAGCAAATGGATAGACCTAGAAATTGTCATACTAGTAAGTCGGAAGGAGAAAGACAAATACCATATGGTATCACTTATATGTGGAATATAAATTATGACACAAATGAATTTATCTATGAAACAGAAAAAGACTCACACACATAGAGAACAGACTTGTGGTTGCAAGGGGGAGGGACAGATTTGGGAGTTTGGGGTTCACAGATGCAAACTGTTATGTATATAACAAACAAACAACAAACTCCTACTGTGTAGTACAGGACACTATATTCAATATTCTGTAATAAGCCATAGTGCAAAAGAATATGAAAACAAATATATAGTACATGTGTGTATATATATATATATATATACACACACACATATGTATATAGCTGAAGCATTTTGCCGCACAGCAGAAATTAACACAACATTTAAAATCAACATTCCAATAAAATAAATTAAAAAAAAAAAAGAATCAGCATTTAAGATAACCTTCACCTTAGCTGTTAGCCCAGCCTCTGAGGTCTTAATTTAAAAATCAAGAGCCAAAAATAAGGTACCCATAGGTGCATGGGTTTATTTCTGGGCTTTTTATCTTGTTTCATTGGTCTATATTTCTGTTTTTGTGCCCGTACCATACTGTCTTGATGACTGTAGCTTTGTAGTATAACCTGAAGTCAGGAAGGTTGATTCCTCCAGCTCTATTCTTCTTTCTCAAGACTGCTTTCTTAAGACTACTTTGGGGTCTTTTGTGTTTCCATGAGAAAGATAAACACCAAATTGTAACACATATATACGGAATCTAGAAAAATGGTACTGAAGAATTTCAACAATGGAGAAACAGACATAGAGAACAGACTTATGGACATGGGGAGAGGGGAGGAGAGGGTGAGATGTATGGAAAGAGTAACATGGAAACTTACATTACCATATGTAAAATAATAGCCAACAGGAATTTGCTGTATGGTTCAAGAAACTCAAACAGGGGCTCTGTGTCAATTAAGAGGGGTGGGATGGGGAGGGAGACGGGAGGGAGGTTCAAAAGGGGGGGATACATGTATACCTATGGCTGATTCATGTTGAGGTTTGACAGAAAACAACAAAATTCTATAAAGCAATTATCCTTCAATAAAAAAATAAATAAAAATCAACAGCCAGCCCCCAGTTGCAGCCAATTCTCTTTTCCCATTGTAATGACAGCCACCACAATGCCCTTAAGGACTATGGAATTCTGTGAATTCTCTGTACTCTCTTTGTGGCCCCCACTCATCAAGGACTGCCACCACGGGACCCCACATAGTGGTGAACAGTCCACCCCGGGCGTTATCCCCTCAACTTTCAGGCCTCACATGCTAGTGGTCAGCCCCACAATGTTCTATTGCCCCATCTTTATTTCCCAGCACCTAGCATTGGATCTCCTGGGTGCTCTGTCAACTGAGCTGTCTTCTCCCCCTACCCACCTCAGCCATGAGGCCTGTACTTGTCCAGCTTCAAACTGAAGAAAGAGCCCATAGTCAGCAAGAGAAGCATCCATAATGTAATAAATGGAGGAGCTCACATGTCCAAAGCCAGGTCCTGGGACAACATGCTGCTGTGTGTGGCAGAGGAACAGAACACAGTGGCAGGCTTGGCTCCTGGGGAAACAGGAGGTTACTAGTAACAGGGGAAGTAGCCATCTGGTTGGCTCATTGGTTACCAGGGAAACTAGCAGGGGGGCACACCCCTCACCATGTCTTTGATAAGCTATTAAGGTGAAGCTGTTCTGATTTAAGGGTTAGAATAGTCACCAGCTGGGGCTGGGGCAAGTCAGTAGAAATGTCAATCCTGTGAGTAGGGTGAGGGTGAAGCAGGCATCGGTTGATCAGGTTCTCTACAGAGAACGAGAGAATAGCCACCTCCGGTGACCTGACCTTACACTAATGAAAGCTCGCATGCATGTACGTGCACACTCGGTCTTGTCTGACTCTTTGCGACCCCATGGACTGTAACCCACCAGGCTCCTCTCTCCATGAAATTTTCCAGATAAGAATACTGGAGTGGGTTGCTATTTCCTACTCCAGGGGACCTGCCAGCCCAGGGATCAAAGAAAACTTAAGTCTATGCAAAACCTGCAGGTGGATGTTTATAGAAGTTTTATTCATAATTGCCAAAACCTGGAAGCAATATGATGGGGAAACAACTGGTACATCCAGACCACAGAATATTATTTATTGCTAAAAAGAAATGAGGGCTTTCCTGGTGGCTCAGTGGTAAAGAATCCACCTGTGATGCAGGAGATGCAGGATTCAATCCCTGGATCAGGAAGATACTCTGGAGAAGGAAATGGCAACCTACTCCAGTATACTTGCCTAGAGAATTCCATGGACAGAGGAGGCTGGTGAGCTACAGTCCATGTGGTCATAAAGAGTGGAGGCATGACTTAGGGAATGAACAACAGCAACAAAGAAATGAACTCAAGCCACGAAGAGACATGAAAATTTTTTTTTTCTCTTTTCAGTATGTATTTATGAGCATCACTATGAACAAATCTAGTGGAGGTGATGGAATTAGAGTTCAGCTATTTCAAATCCTGAAAGATGACACTGTTAAAGTGTTGCACTCAATATGCCAGCAAATTTGAAAAACTCAGTAGTGGCCATAGGACTGGAAAAGGTCAGTTTTCATTCAAATCCCAAAGAAAGGCAATCCAAAGAATGCTCAAACTACCACACAGTTGTACTCATCTCACATGCTAGCAAAGTAATGCTCAAAATTCTCCAAGCCAGGCCTCAATAATACATGAACTGAGAACTTCCAGATGTTCAAGCTGGATTTAGAAAAGGCAGAGGAACCAGAGATCAAATTGCCAACATCTGCTGGTTCATCAAAAAAGCAAGAGAGTACCAGAAAAAACATCTATTTCTGCTTTATTGACTCGCCAAAGCCTTTGACTGTGTGAATCACAACAAACTGTGGGAAATTCTTGAAGAGATGGGAATATCAGACCACCAGAACCTGCCTCCTGAGAAATTTGTATGCAGGTCAGGAAGCAACAGTTAGAACTGGACATGGAACAGTAGATTGGTTCCAAATCAGGAAAAGAGTAATCAAGGCTGTATATTGTCACCCGGCTTATTTAACTTAATGCAGAGTACATCATGAGAAATGCCAGGCTGGATGAAGCACAAGCTGGAATCAAGATTGCCAGGAGAAATATCAATAACCTCAGATATGCAGATGACATCACCCTTATGGCAGAAATTGAAGAACTAAAGAGCCTCTTGATGAAAGAAAAAGAAGAGTGTGAAAAAGTTGGCTTTAAACTCAACATTCAGAAAATGAAGATCATGGCATCCAGTCCCATCATTTCATGGCAAATAGATGGGGGAACAATGGAAACAGTGAGAGATTTATTTTGGGGGGATCCAAAATCACTGCAGATGGTGACTGCAGCCATGAAATTAAAAGACACTCGCTCCTTGGGAGAAAAGCTATGACCAACCTAGACAGCATATTAAAAAGCAGAAACATTACTTTGCCAACAAAAGTCCATCTAGTCAAAGCTATGGTTTTTCCAATAGTCACATATGTATGTGAGAGTTGGACTATAAAGAAAGCTGAGCACTGAAGAATTGATGCTTTTGAACTGTGGTGTTGGAGAAGACTCTTTTGAGAGTCCCTCGGACTGCAAAGAGATCCAACCAGTCCATCCTAAAGGAAATCAGTCCTGAATATTCATTGGAAAGACTGATGCTGAAGCTGAAACTCCAATAATTTGGCCATCTGATTCGAAGAACTGACTCATTGGAAAAGACCCTGATGCTGGCTGGGAAAGATTGAAGGCAGGAGGAGAAGGGGACGACAGAGGATGAGATGGTTGGATGGCATCACCGACTCTATGGACATGAGTTTGAGTAGGTTCCAGGAGTTGGTGATGGACAGAGAAGCCTGGTGTGCTGCAGTCCATGGGGTCAAAAGAATGGGACATGACTGAGCAAGTGGACTAACCAGGTCTTAGAGGCAGCATGCACCTCTTAGTTGCAACATGTGGGATTTAGTTCATTTACCAGGGATAGAACCCAAGCCCCAGCACTGGGAACATAGAGTCTTAGCCACTGGACCACCAGAGTTCAGTGCATATTACTAAGTAAAAGAAGCCAATCAAAAAGTCTACACAGTATAGTATTCCAACTATCTGACATTATAAGGCAAAACTATGGAGATAGTAAAGTCTGTAGTGACCAGGAATCAGGAAGGATTGGGGATGAAAAGGCAGAGTACAGAGGATTTTTAGGATACTGAAACTACTCTGTATGATACTGTAATGGTGAAAACAAGTCATTATATATTTGTCAAAACCCAAAGAGTGAAGAAAGAAAAAAATTATTATGTACAACATGAGTGAACCCTAATGTACACTGTGGACTGAATGATAATGATGTATCAACATAGGTTCACTGCTTGTAACAAATGTACCACTATGGAAAGATGATAATAGGAAAGATTCTTCACGTGTGGGGATCAGGATTATGTGGGTACTGTCTGTACTTTTGCTTAATTTTGCTGTGAACCTAAAACTGCCTTAAAAATAAAATGTATAATAAAAAGTGAAATGGTCTGGGTGAGTTGTCTAGGGAAGTATTCTGATAAAAAAAATCCACAAAATTATTTTTGTTTTAGAAAATTAGACATACATTGCTGTAAAACATAAAGCTATAATATAAAGAGATAAGGAAACATATAGCTTATTTTCATATAGATTTGCAGTTGAATTCGCAATTTATATTATAAAAGACCATAAGAAATTATTAGTTCTTCGTAAAAAAAGGCGGGGAGACTTCAGGTTAGCACTTGAGACAAAACTAAAACACAAGCCAATCTTGCAAATGTCACCAAAGAGTTGAGTAGAGTTGAAAAGAAATTTGAGCTGACATTTGAGGTAAGGTTTGTGATTTAAGGTTCAGATTGGAAATGGTTGGTCATGCTTTCTTCTATATTTGAACCCAATGGAATTGAGCAGTAGTTGATGGGGTGCTTTTAACTTGTTTTTCAGCCTTATACATTTTCTAAGCCAAGGAGCTACATATCAAACCAGAAACATCCTGAAAGCTAATGAAAAAAAATGCTTCTTCCATTCAAGAAAAGACACTGTGGAGGGTAAATAATTATTGACAATTTTAGGGGGAGTTTTAAGCAGTTTCTTGTTCTTAACCTTTCTCTTCCTATACAGTCACTCGGGCTTCCCTGGTGGCTCAGCAGTAGAGAATCTTCCTGCAGTCAGGAGCCACAGGAGACATGGGTTTGATCTCTGGGTTGGGAAGATCCTCTGGAGGAGGGCATGGCAACCCACTCGAGTATTCTTGCCTGGAGAATCTGAGGAGCCTGGTAGGCCAGTCCATGGGGTCTCAAAGAGTCAGACATGACTGACACATACAGTCACTCACACAGAATTCTTCTGTTATTTTCTTCTTGGATAAGACTAGTGGATGATGATTTAAAAGTATAAAGTGCTAAGGGTTTGGAATTATCAGAGCAGATTGTATCCTCAGCTATGTGTATTTTTATTCATAGACCAGTACACAAGCCATTTTCTCTTCTTTCTTCAGATCTCACCATCTAGAACAATGTAGAAAATGCTTAAATTCATTTAGTTACGGTTCATTCAATGATTATTTATTGAGCACTTATTATGTGTGAAGTGCTTTTCTGGCATATAATACTAAGCAAAAGAATCATTTTGCCTGCATGGAGCTTATTATTGACTAGAAGAGATGGACATTAATAATCACAAAAATTGATTAAGGGCTAGGAAAAGGCAATGTATAAGAGAGAATAATAAGAATCCAGCTATGAAAAGTCAGAGATAACTGCCCTAAGGAAGTGAAAATTAAGATGAAATCAAAGAATAAATAGAAGTTATATGGTGAAAAAGGGCAGGAAAGAGCATTCCAGGCAGAAAACATTTAGTTAAATATGTTGGCATAGACAGAGCTTAATATGAGTTTACTGTCAACTTGTAACAATAAATAATAGAATAATTGCTTACACAAATGCTACAACTGATTTTCCCCTGAATATGTATTTTAAGCTTCAAAATTATTAAATTGGCTCTGTTTGGGAGATGATATCACGAGTGAGTTTTCCTTTTCTTTCTTATTTTTCTAAACATAGTTGAATACTTTCACATAATAGGAATATTTTACAAAAACAAAACAAATTGTGTTACCCCTATTGTCTTTTCCAAATACCTTGCATCCTTGTAGTTTTTCCCATTCAACACCTTATTTTCAATCAACATAAGCTGATTTTTCTCAAAAATACTGCATTGGTTAAAAGGTCCCCATTTATAACATGCCATTCTTGGCACAGTGGACAGTCTTATAAGGGAAAGGGGTGCTGTCCCTGAGAGGGACCTCTCGACCAGTCAGAATGCTCATTATCAGTCCAATTATCCCCTGATAATTGGCCTGCCTGTGGGAATAATAGGCTGGGATGATTTAACTCAGGGCTGACATATTCACAGCATCCTACACACTGCATTCTAAACTTCTTAACTTTTCCTTAAATAATGGAAGAATATGATTCTAGCTGTTAGAATACTTTATTTGCTCAACATTTAGCTTCCTGTGAGCACTGAAGAGCCACTCTGTGGAGACCCAAGCAATGTGGCTTGTGTGTACAAAACTTTGCAATGTTGGCAATAAATCTTATATAACGTCCAGCTTTCTTATTTTGTCTCTGTACAACATTTTCCAAAAAGACAAGTCTCTCTTCTTGGACTCTGTGAAATTTAGTCATAGGATAACACTCTTAGAATGGAGTCACTTGGCTTGTAAATGCTTACCAGCATTTCAACACTTCTAGATGGCTGGCTGATGTCCAAATGAGTCTAGGGACTGGCCAAGGAGAGGACTCGTGATGGAATTTTACAGAGGATAGGGTATTTGCTTTTGTGTGTTTCTTGAAATAATTAGGTTGAATTAGGTTCCACTCATGGTGTAGTGTTCTAAAGTTTCCAATTTGAGATTCAGAGGTCCTCACTTTTTAAATATCTTGTGCTCCTGAAATTTGTTAGCAGGATAAGGACATTTGCATCCTTTAGGTTTCTTGTTTTATAGTTGCATAAATTTATCTGTTTAATAAATAATTTGCACACTGGCCAGAAACCAAGTGGACAAACTGTACTCACTAACCCTTTAATACTTGGCTCCTTTGTATAATGACCCAGCCCCATTATTAGATAATGAAAGAGTGTATGAGAAAGTGGGAGATTATTTATGATAGAAACAAAATGAAACTAATGGGACAAGATTTGAAAGCTGTGATGCATGAAAGGTGCTATGCAGGCTGCTCTGGCACCATGACAAACAGAGATAAAGGCTCAGTGGGAAGCAACAGTGTGAACATGACTATGAAGAAGAAAGAATGGATTTCCTGAATGAATCCTTGCCATCTGGTGTTTGTTTAATACACAGTGAAGGTCAAATGGCTACTGATCCTTTTTTCTATAGTCCAGTGACTACAAGTATGAGAGGAATCAATGAGTTTATCGATATGTCTGGAAATGACTCACCATATGATCTGATTGAGTCAATAAAACTGAAGCAACTTGTCATTACGCTTTCAAATGTGGTTTGGATCTATAACTACAATTCTGTGTTTTTAAAGCCAATTTGCTAGATCAAATGTGACTGGCACTTTTTTCAAGATTAATGTTTTGAAGCATTTAATTTTATAGGTATGAATGATTAACAGGAAAGGTCAGAAGGAAAGTTTCTCAGAAAGCTGAAGGTTCCTCCTATTTTCCAATAGAGCTGTTAAACATTTGTTCCAGTTGATTGGTGGTAGATAAAAAAAAAATTCCCCCCCCCCGCTTTGTCTTTCCTATGTACAAGACTGATTACACACTTATTTTATGTAAACATTCCCGGGGGACATTTTGACTTTGGGTGAAATATGTTTATTAAGCATTATATGTATACAGAATATGCTTTTGTAGGCAAAAAGATGTTTAGTAAGCATTATATGTAAACAGCATATATGCTTTGGGGAACTCACACGTAAGTTGCACATATTATTTTGTATAATATTCTCTTTCTTGCAGATTGTTCTAGTAAGGCAGTGCCACAGTATGATCCTGGAACTCTTACCCTCTTCTGTTGAAGCTGCAGGGTTTTCTGTTGAGTTCTTTTCTAAAGACTAAAATAAAAGATACTTTTCTCACATTAATATTTCTCAGCTGCCATGAAAACAGGGATAGGAGAAGCCAAAAATAGAGAAGCCAGCTGTGGGAGGCTGTTTTTTTTTTTTTTCCAGGACAACTCAGAAAATTCTTTCAAATTCATTCCATAAAGAGTGTGTTAATGCAAATACTGTTTCACGTGCCTGCATGCTGTATTTTAAAAGCTGATATACACTCAGTTGTGACACAGTGACTGTTATCTGGCTGTTGTAGAGGTAGTAGCATTGTGAAGTTTGCCTCTGGGGTAGATCCATTTAGTATTATTTATCTCTTCTCTTTTTGAAAAGACTCTTTACTGAAGCCAGTTAATTAAAATAAAAGTGGGGTGATAGTGAAAAAATTTTTTTTCTCTTCTTCCTCCAGTAGACTCTATTTTATTCTAGATGTTACACGTTCTGTGGTGTTTTGACTTTCTTCCCCTGAGCATAAAGGTATTACATGTTCCCCTGACTACATAAAAGAAAAAACAAAAATGAGTTACCTAGTGTGCAGAAGCACCTGTTTTATATATTGGCTCCTTTCTTTTTTCTTTTTTTTTTACTTAACTGAGATAATACTGTAAATACAATTTTATAAATTTGATTTTCTTTTTTGCTTCACATTGTATCCAAGTATTTTATGTTCATGAAGCCTTTTCTGATCCTCTCACATCCAGGTAGAACAGTCACACTCTTTCTGTGTTCCCACTGTGCTCTGATGCTATATCCCAACATAAGTACTTTTAGCATTAGTTTTGTGTTTGGGTTTTCCTGGTGGCTGTAGTGTGGGACCCAGCTTTGATCCCTGAGTCAGAAAGATCCTTTGGAGAAGGGAATGGCTACCTATTCCAGTATTCTTGCCTGGAGAATTCCATGGACAGAGGAGCCTGGTGGGCTACAGTCCATGGTGGTTGAAAAGGGTCGGACACTACTGAAAGCGCCTTAGCACACATGCACGCACACATATATTGTGAAATGTTTATAACAATAAAGTTGGCTAACACATCCAGGCTGACACATAATCACCATTTTGTGTGTGTGGTGGTGGGGACTTTCAATCTACTCTTATAACAACTTTAAGGTATATAATGCAGCATCGTTATTTATTGTTGACATACTGTACTTTAGATACCCAGAATTTATTCATCCGATAGCTAGAAGTTGGGCTTTCCTGGTGGTTCAGTCAGTAAAGAATCTGCCTGCAATGTGGGAGACCTGGGTTCAGTTCCTGGGTTGGGAAGATCCCCTGGAGGAGGAGGGCATGGCAACCCACTCCAGTATTCTTGCCTGGAAAATCTCCATGGACGGAGGAGCCTGGTGGGCTGCAGCCCATGGGGTCTCAAAAAGTTGGATATGACTGAGTGATTAAGAACAGAACAGCATAGTTCAAAGCTGGTACCCTTTAACCAACATACTCCTATTTCCCCAACACCTCAGCCCCTGGCAACCACCATTCTAATCTGTTTCTGAGTTTGGCTTTGTTAGATTTCACATATAAGTGAAATCACACAGTATTTGTTTTTCTCTGACATTTTAGCTAGCATAATGTCCTCAAGGGCGATCCATGTTGTTACAAAAGGCAAGACATTTCTTTTGGATGTTAACTGGCCACCACTTAAAGGGTCATATACATTCAGAGGCCATTTGGTAGCAAATGCCAACAAGATAGATTGACAGGGGGACAAGAGCTATGGGTGCTCCTCTTATTTATACTTTGAGATAACTTAGAAGATAGCTGGATTCAACTGGGACTTGCACATTTAAGAGTATAGAAATGACTTTCAGGTTAATTGTCGTGGGTTTTCTCAAGGTGAAAGATGCAATAGAAATGTCAAAATGTGAATACTGTTATTATATATATTTTCTGTTATCAGCCAATAACTTTATGTCTTATGACTCATTTATTCAAAAGTTGGCATAAAACTAAGGAGCAGTTCTATATTCAACTTTGAATTTTTAAAAAATTGGGATTTATTCAGCATAAATAAACATCATATATATATATATATTTTCTTCAAATCCATGAATTTTAACTGTATGGCTATTTTGCCTGCTGTTCTTTTTAGAAGCAAGAAAATATGTGGGTACATATTGTTTTAACAGACGGATGTTGGGATTATGCAAATAACTAGTAATTTTAACTATAGGAAAATTTTATTATGTCTCTACTATGCTTGCATGTCATTTTTTAGGATGTGATTCACTAGATAAAAATATGGTTCTTCATCTATTATCCATGTCTCCTTTTCCTCTGAATAATAAAGACTGGCATTAAAATATATATAACATATATTTAATGTATCTCTCCTGAAAATCATGTATGTATACCTTCAAAGAGATAACTTGATATCAAACATCTTAGCAAAAATAATTGCCTGAATCACTAGATTTTAGAAATTCTCCATGTACTAGAAATGCTATTATCTTACTAAAATACTATCTTCTCAGTTAATTTCCCATCTTCTTCCACTGCTCTTGATAGCCAGTATAAATTAAGAAGAAAATTTCCTGGTCTTAAGGACATTTAGGAGTTCATAGTTTCCCATAAAAACCAATTACTAGAGAAAGATATAGTTTATTTATACTTATGAGATTGAATTTTGTTAAAACTGATACCTGTTTCCTTAAACTCATCCTGAAGAAATTTATATCTGAATTATGGGTTATTAATTTGTCACATTGAAAAGCCACAAAGGTTATCACTTCCACTTTATATTATCAATTTTTTTTTTTTTTTTAGCCACACCATAGGGCCAGTGGGATCTGAGTTTCCCAACAAGGAACCGAAACTGAGCCCCTGGCAGTGAAAGCTTGGCATCTCTGCTTCTCAGTGAACCACAGGGAATTCTTTAGAATACTGTTAATTTGGGTTACCAGTACCCTTATGCTTCCCTGTGAAAATATTTTACTTAAGGTTACATTTTCTCAAAAAGTTTCTATACAAGATACATCAGAAATATACTTTTTATTAGTTTGTTGTATTATTACTGTTATTATTATTACTATTACTTTTCTCCTGGGCTAGCCCCAAAGCTGAAAGCTTCAAGGTTTTACACCCTGGAGAAAATTATCAGTAAGGGAGTCTGATTACTTCCCCTTATAGTTCTGTGCAACCTGACTCCTTAAGTGGTTGCTGATGATTCTATGGTTGGAAGGAAAAGTTTGCAGGCGTGGCTGATTAGAACCAGACTGGTGAATGCTAGATGTATAGTATGGATAAAGCTAAATATTAACCTAGGATTTTTACACTGAGTAAATCTGAACTCTCTGACTTATGTGGACATTTTCAGACCCACCTACACCTAGTCCAGCATCGTAATCCATTACATTTTTTTTAGGACTGAGAAATGAATAGGAAACTCAGTGATGTGAGGAATATTTGAAACCCTAGACTTTTAAGGGTATTCTAATTAATTGGGTCTAACTATGGTAAAACAAACCTTTATTTTCAAAATGTCTATTTTTCAACAAATAAAATTTGGTGCATGTCAACTAGTTATTTAATTCTTAACATTCTTACTAAAAAGGTAAACTGTACATGATCCAAATCTCTGAATTACCATTCAAGTCTCCTCTGTGCTATGAAGTGAACTCCTGGTCTGTGGATATTTAGAGTATGGAAATGTGATGATAACAAGGATGCACTTTCCCTTTGCTCTGAAATTCCATTTTCTCTCTTTCTCTGAGTTGTGTTGACTTAAAGAGTTAATTTGCTGTGTATTTAAAAAATATATTAAAAGTTAACCGTCGCAAATGCTGAAAAAAAGTGTGCATGTATTATTGTATTTTTGAATATTCTCTTAGGTAGTCAACTGAGAACTTGGCAAGTAATATATCTCTTCTGAAAATCATTTGGCTTAGCTTTTGGACAGAAATTCCTGAGAGCTTTGTTAGAGGGAATGGTAAACCTCATCTTAGGCTGAGGTTGAAGTAAAGGATATTTCTCTCTGCAAAAATATATATTTCAGTAGCTCTTAGTCTGCCTGGTGTTTGCTCAGCTAGGAACCCACCTAATGGGCAAGTAACAAAATCAGCAGAGGGAAATTCTAACAGCACAAAAGGTTTGAGGAGGAAGATGGCCAGAGAGGATCAGATAATTAACCCCAAGAAGTTGGGTTCAGTGCTTTTATTGGGGAGATTAGAGAGACAAAATTAAGGTCATTTCTCTTGTATAGAAGAAGACAGAGGGGTCAAGAACTTAGAAACATGGAGAGGGAAGAGAAGGAGAAAGGGCATGGTGCTACTCTTCATTTCCTGCTTTCTGACAAAGGTCAAAATGATGGCACTTCTGAACTTTGAAGAGATGATCTTTCTTTATTGAGATTAAGTTCCCAAAGTCGCACTCAATGAACTTCCTAAAAGTAGCAATGAGCATTTCAGAATGAACTTCTAAAGCACAAGGGTCCTTGACTCCTTGCAGAAAGTTTCGCAGCTTAACTAAGCAGTAGAGAACTACTGTGGATAATCAGTCCATTGACCCAAACTGTATCAAGCAATACAGTCTAGCTGTAGACAACTTATAAGGCTTTAACCTCTCAAAATGTCAAAAGGCATCATCACACATAAAAATAATACATTTTCTGAGCCAAATATATCAACAGTATCTATTCAATAATATCAAAAATCTTAAATTCAGTGGGTAAAATTATATTTTTCTATGCCATGTACCTGTTTTACCTACCATACCAGAGGAATTGTTTTTTGGCACAACTTGAGAAAATCCAAGTATTTTTTACAATAAATACCTCCACAATTCAATGGAGGCAGCCATGAACATGGAATGCAAATCCACATAGTGATATATGAAAGATAATATTCAATTTGATTTAAAGACCAATTCTCATTTTATTCTGACCACTATTAAAGCCTTTTTAAAAGTATTAATACATTCTGGCCATGGAGAAACTTGGCAATATTCTTTCTGAGATCTCATAAGCTGTTCTTTATGTATATACCAGATATATAATTGTAACATATTTTATTTCATGATATTGAAGTTTGTAGTTTCTAACTTAAAATAAAGGGGGACTATAAGATTCTGAGTAATAAATGTAAATGTCCTTTCCATTTACAAAAATACAGATAAATTTATGTGTACATATATATCTGTGTGTGTGTGTGTATATATATATATGTGGGGAGTACAGATTTTAAAATACTAACACATTCTGATTACTACATTTTTAATTGTCCTTTCCATATCATAGCATTATAGAGTTAGATCTTAAGAATTAGCTACTATATTTGTAAGAAAAATTGCAAAAAGTTTGGAAATCCATACAATTGAAAAATGTACTTTCCCTCAACAAATTTGAGTGCAAACAAGCTTAGGAATTTTACACATCTTTGGATTCCAGTGACACCAACAGTTACAAATCCGGTTTCTTCCCTGTTTTGTTTGGGGTTTATGCAAACTGAGTTAATATAGCTCGTCATTTTTCACTCAGGGAAATTTTATGACTTCATTTTTAGAAATGAAAAACGCAGTTCTCCCTTGATTGAGTGACTAAGGCAGTGACTTTACCATGGTATATTGTGGAGGAGAAAAAAAAATAATCGATGAGTCACAGAAAGTTTTGATGAAAGCACAGATTTTATTCCACATAGTGATTCATTTGTGACTTTTCTTTCTCTTTGCTTACTTGAAGTATTTCATTCCCCCTCACTCCAAGCAAAGAGAGAAAGGGCTGAAAAACTATGTCTTCTCTTTTACTGTAAAAAAGGCAAAGAGAAGGACCCTATGAGACAGGGTTTTTTCCTACATGAGTTACATCACAAAGTTCTCAAGTACCCCTTACTTTAAATAATGAAGACAAGGTAATAACTATCATCTAAAATCCAAGTCTTTTTTTCCCAAAGATGTGTAAGAGATGGATTATGATACAATCAAGGACAGCCTTGGTGCTCTGCTTCTACTGATATTCTTGAGGTAATTGCTGAGCTTGTATCTGTGCACAGACTAGTCCTCCATCTTCTCTTCATGGAATTATGACAGCCTCCCTGCCTCACTAGCAACTCAAGTTGGCTGATATCTAGGTTAAGCTGGTGTGTGTGTGTGTGTGGTGATGATGGTAAACAATACGTAATTTTATTCAGGTCAGTGAATAATTTTCTGCCATTATGACACACTCTTATCATATTTTGAAAACATTATCTGTCCCAAAGTAAACAGTCTAATTCTTTTTTTCCAATAAGATCAGACCTATTAATAAATGATACATTAAGTACAGTTTTCTTATTCTGAGAAATAAGAGTTTCAGTAACCATACAGGCATATAATTTTTGGTTTTATGTTACATGGTATGATTATAAGGTAAAAATATGGTATTTAAGAATGTCAGGGAGGACATGGGCTTGGCTTGAGATTCTTCTGAGGATTGTGAAGTTGCCTTTGCATTATAAACAGGGAAAAGATAAAATGTCCTTGCTTAGTTCTCAGGTCATGCTAACAATTGCAAAACAATATTGCCTGACAACTCACAACTCTTTCATTCATTCATGTCACAAATAGACTGAATACCTTCTCTGTTTTATATGAATAATACATTTTGGTATACTAAAAATCAGGTAGATAAAATTACTGATATTCTTTGAGATTTTTTCAGGTCTTCAGAAACAAATACTAAAGAGAAAATTTAGTATAATAAGCTTTAAAAAATAAAAGAGTAAGCTTTATTTATTATAAGATAGAATTTCTTAATTGTATAACCATTAATACAACTTATAAAATCTAACCAAATAACAATGATTTGAGTGGCACAGAAAATAGCTTCTAGTAATAGATACAGAAATATGTAAATCAACTAAACTCAACTGTATGCTAATTGGCCAACACACCTCTCATTTAACCAAGAGTGAGCTATTCCACAAGTATCTGGAAATCAAATGGTGACTGCGTAAGTTGTAAATGCATCTCCAAATTAATTTTCCAATAATAGAAAATCGCTAACAAACAGAAACTTCAAAAAATAAACAAGCATAAGGGCACAAGGATATTTTGTGTGTGATTTTAGTAAGTACAATGTTTTTTGTGTTTAGATGCTGTGTGATTTCATCAACCACAGAAAGCATAATAAAAGTAAACTTTGACTAAGGTTTCCTACAACAAGCACGTTTGGTGTCACTACAAATAAACCGTTCCCTTCTTAACTACTAACCATGGGGTTCTAAGGGTAAAACAGCTGTTTTGTTTTATTGAAAAAATTTCATTTTTCCCCCCCACAACTACATTATCAATTCGAAGAGTATGGCATCTATGTATCTGTGTATATTTACTTGTTTTATGTAAATATATATATTTACTTTTCTAAAGTTTTGTTAGCATAATACAAAATTTCCATCAATACAGTGTGAAGAAATTTTGGGGATACATTTAAATAAATAAGAATAAGTGAAATCCTGATTCTACCATGCTAGCATCTGCACAACATTCATAGATAATAGAGCTCAAATGGTTCTTAGAGGTGTTTTGTTAAAATATCTCTAATTTATAAATAAAGAAACTGTAATTCAGCATCTTGTCCACTATTACATGATTAGCTACATCTACATTCAAACATTCTTGGTTTTATTAAAAACTTTATGTGGCATATAAAATATTTAAGTAGAAGTGAAAATAATTTCTGATGCTAAAATCCAATATTGTTTCCAAGATGTTGTTGTTGTTTACAAAATGAGATATTACTAAAACACTGGACAATATTGACAAAGCCACAGACTTCTGTCAATTTTCTTCTAAATTTGCCCATTTCTAAGTTTTATTCTCAAGGATATTATAAATTTATAAGAATATGTAAATATGTAAATCGAATGTCCTCATGGGTTATTTGTTATATTTAGAAAGGAAATTTTACTTCAAAATAGATGATAATATCTTAAGATATAAAGACAACAGCAGTCAATCACAGGCCATAGACACTAAAATGTAAATTTTCTTTTTGTATCTCTTCATACAGAACTCTTTTCACCTTTCACATTTTAATTCACAGATTGAAATCCAAAGAAAGCATCAAAACAGCACTGTCAATGTGAATTGTTGAAGAGTTGCTGGCAAAAGAAAAAGCCATTTTAATAGAATTAAAATTATTTCAGATTTTCATTTCTCTTGCCCCTTGTTCATAAGTCTGACTACCTCTTTGTGAAAAGTTTTTGCACTGATCGATTTAGTAATTCTAATTTCTTACACAGACTATGGTTGAGATATTACAACAATGCTGTTGCAGACATTAAGATTACTGATATTCACTTCATTTATATATATTCAGTCGTATATATAAGCTCACTGAGATACTGATACTATGAATAAGCATGGTAAGAAAATGTGGTTACAGATCCTGGTAAAATTCTCTTCCTTTAGGTCCACTGTAGATGTGCGCACCTACTACATTAAAGGTGTCCACAGTAACAATTAACAACTACTGGTACTCGGATCATACAGAAATTGGAAAGTATCATGTGATTTTAAAATGACACTTGCTTGGTGACAAGTGGACTAAAGAACGTATTTACTTTCAAATAGCTTAAATATCAGTGGCAAACTGGTTGGCAGATGATACAACAGATGTTAATTCCAGTCCTCTCTTCTCCCTTCCAACCCAGAATTTTCACAGTGATTGTAGGTCTGGGGGTGCTAGAATAATTCAATTCATAGTTATACTCTATCTCTAGCACTTAGACATAAATTATTTCTTATAACAGAAATACTCTTTTGACAAGAACTGTAAGAAAATGAACATTTATTTAAATACATATTGAAAAAAAATTTTTTTTTGGTGAGAAGCCCATAGATTTTGACACAGCTTAATATATTGGCTTTAGTATAAAACATTGGCATTTAAATGGTATTCTCATGTTAAGTCTGAAAACATAGTCTCTTTGCTTACACAAATACCTTTAAAAGAGGGTAATTAGTGACCAGTGGCTAGGAAGACCTCTGTGTTGAGAGGTTATGCCTAAGCCTCTTGAAGATTCTCCATGTAAACAAGTCAGACCACATCACTCATTATTCCTCCTTTGTTTACTTGGAAGAAGGTTCAAACTATTTAATGAGAGGATTACCCATACTTCAAGTCTATTGAATAAGATTAATTGATATTTTCCTGTTGGAGGTTTCAGCACTTGCCTTTGGCTTCCCCTCTCCTATTGTTATTGATGCTGTGATCAACAGAGCAAAGTTCTTAAAGGTTATCCAAATTTCACAGCTTAACATTACTCAAACTAATTATAGTTTTTTCTTGTCTCAGACTCTGAGTTCCAAGAACCGCTAACTTATTCAAAGAGTCTCTTTTAAACTTTACTTGTCTGAATAAAAAAAAAAATTTAATATGGCTAAATCCTGGACATTTTGGACAATTTTCCTGTGTTATAGATGAAGTAGAGCACCTACTCAAAATGAAATATTAAAACATAGAGCCAAATTTCCACATCAATCTGAAAATAATGCATTTTCCACTCTAATATGTGTAGGAAACTTTGAAACATAATTTGAATATCTTACCATTTTCTTGGGAACACTATAAAAAACAAGATCCCCACCATTTTGAGATACAATTCTGTGATAGAAATCTTTACAAAAATTTCCCCCAAAAATGTGTGTATTATGGACATATGGCTGCATATTTGGATAACACCATTTGCATTTTTCAAACTTGCATTTTTTTAAATCACTAGCTTGGCTTTTGCTGTCAGGATGGCAAACTGCTAGTATATTCATCTGAAATTCCTAGTTTAACTCTTTGTCACTTTAGCATTTAAGTAATGCTAATATGTTCACCTTTTCTTAAAAAAGTAACCTGATATGCTGGAGGCAGTAAAATAAGAAAGACTTTTCAAACCATAAAGTTTAATAATAGGAGGAGTCACATCATAGTGTGAAAAAAAAGGATAGTGTCAAAATTTGATCTTAGAAAAAAATGCTTTTGAAATTACAGGGGGGAAGAAATCATGTTAAAATGATTTTACTTCAGCTGAATTCCCTGGAAGGATTTGCAGTTTTTATGGTTTTCTAGGGTTATTTTGTAAAAGCAGTTTGAGTTCCTGAACATTTAAACATAACATACGGGAATTTAGAACACTAAAAAAAAAAATGCTGATGAGAAAATAAAGATAACAACTATCTTGACATTAGTAGCTTATGGAGATTATACTTTCAAGGGAAATGAATTTTCATTTGCTGTATGCTTTCTAACATACATCCTTAAATTTCTTTATTTCATCTTTAAATTTCTTTATGATGTAATGTTAAACATTAGGCATATTGTGTCTATGGATAGTGACACAATAAATTGCCACAGCATTTTAAGACATACTCCCTTCAATGTTCCCCAGTCTCCAAGAAATAATCTTATTTAAGGGAATCAAGTACCCACTTAAGGTTGAATAATTCACCTGCCTTACATAATTTATACATATATCAAAATTATGTTATCTAAAGAACATGTTTTGACTTATAATTACATTTCATATAAATTAATTTTCAAATTGACATTACCTAAAAAACTTTTATTTTCAGATACCCATCTAAAGGTCCATAGTATATCTTCTATACATGTTAAAATATGCACTATTTTAAATTTTGCAATATTGTGCATATATTTGGACATATTGCAGACATATTTGGACATATTGTGGACATATTTGGAATATTTCAGCTTTTCTCTTAATTGACATACTATATGGCTACTTATATTCCCAAGCCACGTCAATCTGCTTCTTTTGAATTATGTTTTTGCAATGTGTTTATCTAATTATTACTTATTTATTAGTTTCAGCAGAAGTATTTAATTAATTAGCATCTGATGCAAAGATAAAAGTAAATACCAGCATGTAAATTACACTATTGAATAGGTACAAATTTTATTGGTCCTAAAGATGGCAAATGCAGTTAACCTTATTGATTTAGCTGAGTACATTAAAATAACATAATAAAAATTATTTGACCACAAAGCATTATAATATGACTACCATGTTAGCTCTTTTGCCTTCAAAACTGAAATGTATAACTTAACATCGAACATATTGATTCTTTTAAATAATCATCCTATAATAAATATGACATTATCATTGCAAGTTCTGGCAGTCCTGTTAGGTGATTAGAGAATAGGGATGTAATCAGAGGAAGTACTCTGAAAGATAATCTTTCTTTATTCTCTTTCTCTGAAACAGACAGAGAAGGTAACTATGGAATAACAATACTTGCTGAACTGGCTGTTACATAATCCGTGCTAATGATGAAATACTAATACTTAAAAGTGATCATCTATCTCTTTAGATATCAAGGATGTCAGTACACATATATATACTCGATTGCTATAACTGAGATTGTTCTTAGAGCTATTTTTTTAAAAATATTTAAAGTATAGGAGACAATATCTTTAAAGATTACTTATTAAATCACTGAACACATATATTTTCATTATTCAATACATGGCAGACAAAACACCAGGAACCGTGTAAACAAAGATGAATTACAGGTGATTCCAGCTTACAGTGTAAAGCTAAAGCACTTATTTTAAGATCATTAGCACAAATTGTTATCTACTCACAAGGAGTTTGCAAAAAAATTATTAAGGTCAAAACAGATTGGTAGAACTATTATAAGTTTCCAGTAGTTTCACCACCCATGAGGTCTTCACCCTAGTTTTAACACTGTTGTAAAGGAACACACAACTACAATCCACTGTTGCAAAATGATAAAATTCTAATAATATATGTTAAATCAAATGTACTTAATCCAGCTATAAAAGGCATAACTTAAACAGAAGGAACACAAGACTTAAACAAAGCAGAAGACAGCTGTCCAGAAATTATCAATTGCTAAAGCACACAGATTGTGATTAAATTTTAATGCAGCTTTTAAGCAAAGATTTTGCTTATCAGAGAGAAAGAATCCCAGAGAAAATATTGTTATTGATTTCATCATTTTAGATGTAACTGATCCTTTAAGTAATTTTTCTTGCTTTCAGTATCACTTTTAAAAGTGACTGCTTATACTGGGCAAATCATTAGATGGTATGTTCATTTAAAATTCTAAGCCAAATGCATAAATTGTTCTCCAGTGCACTCAAAGTCACATCTGTTGAAAACAAAACACAGCATTCAATCCATTGAATAAAAACAAAACATAACTGTAGAATAGCTGGATAGTCAAATCGTGTAAATTAAATGGCATTGAAAATGATATTTTTTATTGATTTTTTTTCAGGGAACCCAGTCTTTGAAATTAAAATATATTGATTATCTTTTATGTAACCCAAATTAACAGTAAGGCAAATGGGTCTGCTGGAGCACATTGTTCGTTTTAAGAGTTCATTTCAGGGAATAAGGGATAAAAGTACCTGCCTCCACCCCTTTTTTTAACAAGTAGAACACCATGTTGGCTCTCTGAATAAAGGTACATATAGTATCATTTCATCAATAAAATTATTAAAAATGAGAAATCCATTATAGTCATTTGCTATGTGCTAGTGGACTATAATTATTTATCCATTTTTGAGATGACTGAGGTCAGAAAAATAACTTTAGTTTGGCTTTGTGGATAGGAGTCAATACTTAACATCTAAAAATTAGTTTAAGAAATAGAGTACATTTTGTTATATAATTATATGCCTTTTTCATTAATTCAGTAAATATATACTGAATGCTAACTAAGTGCCAGACACTACACTGAGTACCAATGTGTATGAATGTATATGTTTGGACTTGTATATAAGGCATAAATATAGATTCTTTTTTTTCTGTAATGCATGTTGTCAAGTACTTTATTAAGCAGTCAATGTGAAGTTGACCAAAATTTCTATACAATGCAATATCTCTTTGAAAGATTACATTTTCTATTTTTAGAGATACAGAGCATACCTTTTAAACCAAATGAGTGTTAATATGGCAAAAACATATGGTCTAAATTTTAATAACTATCCAGCCCTAGTTTTTTAAATTCATATTTTATTACCCTATTTATACTTTGACCTATTGCATAGGTATTCAATTGATTGAATTAATGTTGGTTCAGTTGGTCACTGACAACACTAGAGAGTCAAATAGCTAAAACTATTCCTATATGTCCCAAACATCTGAAGATGTAAATAGATGTTAGATGTTAGAGACTGATACAGATATATATATAGGTGTGTGTGTGTGTATATATATATATATAATATATACATAGGATAGTTGATTAAATTTTCACTTTATAACCATATGACAACTGGGCCAATTGTTAGTAAAAGAAAGAACACTTTTTGCAAATTCTTATAGTGTCCTCAATTAACAGATATCTAAGAAGTTAAACAACCCTGAATAGAATGGACATTTATAGAGTTAAAATAATTTGTATTCTAAACAAATAGTATCTGTGTTCATTTACTCCTATAGTTAGTGTTTTCTGAATATCTCAAGATGAGTTAGATGGTTTTACTTATTGACTATTAATTCTCACTATTAATTCCAAACAAATCAGTCTGCTTACTAACTAACCTGCACTAGTCAAATCACATAGCACCTTTGGATAGTCCAACAAATTAGTAACATAGTCAATTTTAGAAAAAAGGCAATCTAGTTTAAGTTTTATCAAAAACAGTATTCTTGGTTTAATATCATTTTGTCCATGACATAAATAATGTAATTGTTATTAAGGACAATAGGCATTTTTGATTTTCTAGTAATTACAGTTTATATCTTCATTTTACAGAAAGAAATGGTTCTTGTTTGAACTTTGGAAATTCAAAAGTAAAACTTTTCATGTCATCATAAATAGTTCAGTTAGGGACATTATTTATCACTTGGGATAACGTTCTTCTATACGTCTTAAACTTCAAAAATATTATAATCATTTGGAAAATCTAAATTATATTTGCTAAAATTCTACTATAGGTTAAATAATGTTGAAAAACACCTATTTATCTAAATTATAGAAAGCTCTTAATCAAATACATGGCCAAAGAAGTCTCTGTTACTTAGATCTGCAAGGGCCTCCAGCATAACAGAATGTTTCCTTCAATGTCTCTGTGCTCTGCTATGATGAAGTGGGGTACCTATAATTCTTAGGGTGTGATAACAAGCCCAAGGCAGTGGCAAACCAGCTTATTCTCTGTCGCTTTGAAACATTCCATTACTTAACATGGGCTTGCCAGGTGGTGCTAGTGGTAAAGAACCTGCCTGCCAATGCAGGTTTGATTTGATCCCTGGGTTGGGAAGATCCCCTGGAGCAGGGCATGGCAAGCACTCCAGTGTTCTTGCCTGGAAAATCCCATGAACAGAGGAGCTTGGTGGGCGATAGTCCATAGGGTTATGAAGAGTCAGATATGACTGAAGCAACTTAGCATGCAGGCATTACTTAAAATTCATGTTTTCATAACTATTTGCCTAACCTACTGTTGAAGTAAGAAGACCAAGATTCCAGTTTCCACAACATTTCTATAACCAGAATAAATTTGGACCCCTAAATGAAAATAATCTAGGGAGATTTCATTTTTTCTGACCAAATTTGAATGCTAAAGTGACATATTAATGTTCAAAAGAAGATCAGAGAGTTTAAAAGGGTAACTTACTTGAAACTATCAGTCATCTCCTCTCTTTCTTGCCTTATCAGACCTTTGAATATCAATTATAAAATTTTATATTTCTGCATTACTTTTTAATATCAAGATCCAAATTTCCCTTTTATCAAATGCAAAAACCATTCAAGTGAAGCAGTCATTTCTACTATTATTTTAATTAAACCTGTCATTTTTGCCATATATTTAATTTAAAACAAACACACATTCTCAATGGTAGTGATGATACAAAGAGAAGGAAGTAGAATGGATATCCTTGTTGTCTGTAGTCCTTGAATTTAATGGTTTATTGGAAAGATGGCGCTTCAAAGCTCTGTGTCTGTGAGTGTACCATTGGTGGAAGTAAAGATGAAGTGTTGCTTTCTGTCTTTTTAACTATCAAGGATGAATCATATCACAGGATCACATGGCGCTTGAGTTCAGAGATGAAAGTGTGGGAAATGAAATGAAGGGAATTCCTTGGGGGGTAGCATCATTAAATTTTTTCCAACCCCTCTTGGTCATTGTATCTTCCTCTTGAGCTGCTTTTCATTACATGTACTGTTATCATTTTGGTAAAGCTTTACTAACAACAACAATATTTCTAACACTCTTGAATAGCATTAATGTGTTATATGCTGCACTGATACAAATTTACTTTCTGCTCAAAACTTA
Source organism: Bison bison bison (assembly GCF_000754665.1). NCBI lineage: Eukaryota > Metazoa > Chordata > Mammalia > Artiodactyla > Bovidae > Bison > Bison bison. The sequence goes on along the minus strand of NW_011494753.1, from coordinate 14,556,904 downwards.
AAAGTTGTCCTATTGTGACTTCGTTCCCATTGCTGGGAAGTAAACCATGTGCCTGCATTTAGCATGTGACGTTTCCAGTGTCAGCAATACATGGGTAATTCTCAAGGGCTGAAATTCATGAGAAGCAGCAGAGGAGAATTTTTTTGAGCAATGAACTTGGGAATTACACATGTTTATCTCAGGATCTCTATGCCATTGCTTGTTCCTATAGCAACTTATTTAGCTTTCTTGTGTCTCACCTACTTCATTGAGAATGGGCAGAAAAATATCTTGCAAGTTTGTTGAGAGAATTTAATGAGATAATGTACTTGAAGTGCTTAGCATTGTGTCTATAATGGGGTAAGTACTGAATATTATTAATATTAATAGAGCATGATGGCATGAAACGGCAGAAGTACCTGACATTCCATCAGGTTTTATCCTAAGTCTTCTCATGCTTATAAATTGTTCCTTCGTGGGGGATTACCTGCCAGCAGAAATGAAACTGATAGCTTGGAAGGAAGTTATACTCTTTAGAGTGGCCCAGAGCAAAACTAGAATACAATCAGATATTAGGAAATTAACATATAGACATGTTGCAGTTTTCAAGCCATCCCCTCAGAGTTCATCTTTTCCCCAAAGACAGTGCAATTATTCAACCCAGAGTTTTAATACATCCCTCCCCACTTTCTTCTCTTGTTTGTATGTGGCATTATCTTCCTCCTCAGTGTAAAGACCTCCATTTGGAAAGCAGATAGAAACCTTTTTCACCATTCCCATGATTGCTTTTAGATTTATAGTTCTCTTTCACCTCTCCTTTTACCTCTCCTCTAAGACCCATGTTTGCAAATTTTCTACAAATTATTTTAAGAGTTAGCAATATCATTTTTGCATGATGTTCAGGAATAATTTGAGTAGGCATAATAGTATTGTCTTGTTCTTGTTATTACTAAGAACTTAATCTTTTTCTTTTTCCCTTGTTATAAAGATTATTGAAAAATAGCAGTAAGCTTTAAATAGGATTGAATATATCTTTGAAAGCTAATACTTTATATTGTGCTAAATGACAGTGCTTTTTAAAATTGGATGTGTTATGTTGTAAATCAGGTTGAAATACAAAGAATCAAGAGTTTTAGGAATCTGAAGGTCTTGGTACATTAATCTCAGGTCAGATACTGTTTTGTGAGAGAGCACAGTAGTTTAATGGGCATTTATTGATTTAAATTAGATTGTAACTTTGGAGACAGTAACTTGCAAACTTAAAACAGTCATATGATATTATGAATTACATCTTATGCACATTAAGAGATCTTAAAGCTAGGAAACCAAAGATAGAAAATATTGGTTCACATTTCAAACCACAATAAGTGTGAATATAGCCTCAATTTAATAAAAACCTATAATGCAACTTTCCTTGGGTTAAATGTCTTACAATTACTCTTGGAATGGGCACTTGTTTTCCCATTATTGGCCACTTTAATTGACTTACACTCTAGTTTTCTCATTTAAAGATCACTTTATAGTATTGGGTGCTCTTCATCTGAGTGATATGTTCTGTTCCTGCCTGATCCAACAACACAACAGTTTACATATTTCTGAACTTGAGCTGAAAACTGATTTAAAAATCCATATGGACAATCCAATTTCTCTGAAAATATATACACACAAGTCTGCTCAGAGGTGGCTAAAATAAAATAAATTTCATTTTAGGAGACAGGAAGGAAGCTGAGACAAGAAAGTGAAAATTCTGAAGTAAATGGGTACTTGCTCTGACCAAGATCGAAACCTACCTCTCCCCAGAGAATATTAGAAGAGGGCATGGAAGACAAGCATTGAGAAAGTAGAATGTGTGTGCTTTTCTTTCTGGTGGACTGCATTAAATATTCAGCAAAAGGGGGATCAATTTACATTACTTTTCTTGTTTCTCATGTATTGACGGACAGGTGCTGTAAACATACATAGACAAACATGGTCCTAAGCTCACAGTACTCCAGTGACCAAGGAAAGACAGGTTTTCATCTTCCAAAGTGATCACACTGAGAACTTAGCAGACACACTGGGCTCAGCTTGGTTTTGTTTTTTACAAAACTGTAGGAGCCTGCCTTTCAACTTTGATTCCCAAGAAAACCCATTCAGAGAGATGGTTTTGTTCCATCAACAAGCTACTAAGGCACAACAATCTTGTTTTGATTCTGAGGACTTGCCTGAAACCCTCACCAGTACTTTGGAAATAATAGCAGAGAGAACCCAAGAGGCATGCTCATCTTCTGAACGTCTTGTTTTGCTGGTGGTAAACCACCAGTTCATATCACCTTGATTTTACCGAGGGTAGAATCTCAGCAGTCAGGGATAAAGAACTGACCTTGACTTTGAGATCAGAACCAGTATTTAAAACATTCACTCGTTCATGTTTCTGAGATGTCATGGTAAACAAATTATGACTGTTTATACTGAAGACTAAGAGGCTTCTTTTCTACACTATAGGCAGCGATTTGGCTGAGATTGTTTCATTCTGTGATACTATCACACACTACCTTTTTTCTCACTTGAATTGTACTTTTGGCTGTCATTTGCGCTTTTGAATAAAGGTTTACATTAGTGGAAGATATCATAATAGCATATCTCCTTTTCAAGTTGATATACAAATCAGAAAGAAAGGATAAGGCCAAGAGTCCCTTTGTCCTTGGAAAAGTATGCCATCTGCATTAAGCTTATGATATTCGGCTGGGAACAAAATTCTAGCATAAGGAAGTCGTTAATACAACCCTCAAGTTACACTGTAAATTCAAAGTACTTTAAATGCCTTATAATAGTCAAAGCCAGTAAAATCGACCCTGTATATTTTTATTTCATCTCTGTTGGATCATATGATATTTAATAATTGGTTCTGGCACCTCGTTGCAAATTATTATAACTTTGAGATTCAACAGTCCTATTGAACATATGGGCAGCACAGCCTCAGAACATATATATGATACAGCCTCTCGAGAGGACCTTCTGTCTTGTTTTCCTTAGCTTGGAAGGGTCAGGTAAATTTTGTTGTGTCGTCATGTGCTAAAATTCCTCAATCTCTGTTTTGCAGGGTAAATGCTTAATGGAACTGATTTTTTTTTTTTCCGCTTAACTGTGAATACTTCCTTTGCAAAGCCAAAAGAGAAATTCATGCATCTGGGATGCAATTTTCTGGGCTCTTACTAAAGCAGTTATAAAGCTATTCCCGTATCAGTGCACAAGTATTCATCAACCCAGAATAGGTTCTATTACTTAGTGCCATATTGTATCCTGGTTTAGCTGCAAACTACAAGAGCTTCTGGAGTCAGGAGACCTTCCCATGCTCTTAATGCTTATGATAATTCTTTACTACTCCTAGAAAAGATGGAAAATGGATGCTAACGTAGAGTTGACCCCAAGAAACCTCTCATATAGTTAGACATGCTCCCTTCGGCATTTCCTTTTTCCAGCTCCACTCACAGTAACACCCTGAGACAATATTAGGAAAAGCATTTCCACATCAACAGCCCATTAAGGTTATTTTCCATGTTCCTGCTGCTTTGCCTCTATGTCTAGCCCATGTGCCTTGATTTGCTCTTGTATTATTTCACATTAATTGCCATATTCGAACATACTATAATATGGGCACGTTGGCAATGATTACACAATAAGCTGTCCTTAAAAAGAGATGTCAAGGTGGATTGTGGTGTGTGGGGTAAGCAGAAGGTTATGATTTATACCTTATATTGACATAGTGGAAAAGAGCTGGTTCAATTTCCCTTGATTTCACTATAATGCCTAATACTAAAATCTCTCTGTCATATAATTATTCATTACTAAGACTACTAAGCTAAAAAGTTCATGGAGGTGGTGGGAGGGCAATGGTTAAAGGAATTTTTCGAGTGCTGATTTTCCTCCTGCTACTGTAATATTACATTTTAAAAATTGACATATTGGTGGACAAGAAACACTGTATTCTATATAATCCTAACTCAATTTTAAAAATTACTAAAAACCTGTTTTCTTTAAGAATTATTTCAGACGAAGATACGTTTTATATCCATGCTTGTGTGCATGGATATTTGCTCTAAATATGCATCAAAGATGTTTTGAGGCTCTGAACTCTGATTCTCTCACTTTACTTTGTTGGAGTTATAACTATTCACTTCTCATTGAGCAATCCTACCCTCATTTACCACACTGAAATTGAGACTCTTTTTCACAATTAGGTTGTCCCTGGGTCAAGGCAACACCCCAAATTGTCCTAACCCTGGTGAGCAGCAGGTCAGAGTCATGTTTGATCCTCGCTGACAACCTGGAAGTGGAGATCCTTCGCAAATTGGCAGAGTTGAAGGTATCTGTTACTAAACTGCCGATTTGCTTCAGAGCATGGTCTGCCTGCTTGGCATCACGTAAGCCAGTAGGTGGAGTGCTTGCTAACAGTAATTGAATATACAGAACTTGAACTTAAAATAAGTGGAAGCCACTTTTCTCGTTATAAACTGCTAAAACCATATTTACACTGAACTCTTTCTATGGCTATAATTAGTTGAAAATAATGTTACAAGGGCAGGATTGAGATGAAGGCAGGACTACAGTTACAGGGTAGAGCACAGAGAAGCAAATTGTGCCCTTGAAGATCAACATATCATATAGTCTAAACCTGTGTAAAGGGACACCTTCTCAAACATTCAACTGAATTTGATTGGTAAATAGGCCTTAGTCCCTCTTTTAAAAATTTAGTGTTTATGCTATCCAAAGGACAAACTAGTTTTGATTAACTGTACACAGAAAGCTTGCATGATGGAGGATTAATTACGTACATGTGTTAATAATAGTCATAGTAAATTCAGCATCTTTGGAAAGAAAAGTTGTGAGAGAGATGCCTCCAAAATAAAGTGTAACTTTCCCATAAGAGTGTCTTGTTTTCCTTCAGAAGAAGGTTTTCAAATGTATTTAAAAGCTGCAGCTTGAGACTTGCTAACTACATCACTCTAAATCTATCTATATCACACCTAAAGATGTTAAAGCAACATTTAGAACTCCAAGGAGAAAACAAGCAACAGAATTTAGAAAGCAGGAACCACATGGAAATAAGAAAAATCTTCAGTCGTTTTTTAAGAATGTGAGTTATATGATGTGAAGTAGATGAAAATGCAAGAGTTTAAAAAAGAATCTCTTGTTCCATATCGGGAATACTTACGGATCTGATTCCATGGCATGCAAGTACTGAAGATCTCTATGGCTTAGAAATATCATTTCACTTAAAAGGGCTTCAGAGCAAGTAATTGCACAGGATGCAATGACAAACACTACTAAAATAGCGATCACCTCCCCTTTAACTTTTCATTATAAAAATGGTACACTCTCTTAAATATAATTTGTTAGGACACTGTTGATTTTTTTTAAAAATTGTGACATCATATTCTCAGTTCACACTAAACTTTGGACAGATTTGTGTTTTAGATATATTTTTTTACTTTAGTTTGGAAGTGAGGAATTGAGGACAAGTGACGAATGGAGGACTGCTTTATGTGGTAAATAACTCTTTGAAAATGCAATAGCTTTACTCAAACCAAGCAACTGCTTGCCTCTCACTGCCTTTCAAGCAATATCATTAGCAAAATGGAAACTCCTCAGGCCAAAAATAGGGGGCAGAGTTGGAAAGGATACTTATCGTTAATTTAAAGTAATAAAATATTATATATTCCATCTCTCATTTGACAGGAAAAGCTATGTTCATTTCCATGAAGAGTCTTAAATGATGAAATTTGGCCAGTAGATAAAAGTGGTGAACTATGGCCAGAACATGATCTGGATCTCTTACCCAAGAAAGAGGACTTTGGGGAATTTATTTATTTTGCTTATTTTGATGTGGAGAAGTAATATGAATGTTGGCATAATCTAAATCCAAGGAGAATTGCATGATCATGGACTAGTTTATGGAAGAAGTATAAAGCAGTTCTGTTAAGGAATGAGTATCTTTATCTAAATCTTTCACTATGTTTGTTTATTTCTTCAAGTTCTACAAGTATTGTTGCATACTTAGCATATTTTTATCCCTCTTGGTTGGAAAAAACTGAGTTCACTTGTTTTTTCATCAGTTGTCATTCATGTTACTTTGTTTTGCTTGCTTTATTATGTTACCCTCCCTTAGATGTTGAGCCACGTCATTCTCAGTCCGTGTTCATTCCTTGATGGTGAGTAGGCAGTAGACATGACTGAGAAATAGAAAAGTGTTAGCCACTGATCTCACCAAGATTATATTCTCTCTTAATAGAAGCTGTTGATAGATCCAGAACAGCTCCACACTTAGGGTGCTGACTTGTAGAATGAAATCCTCTGCACACAAGCACAGCAAAATATTTTGGTGAAACGCAATTATCAGAAATAGTGACACTAGGAAATCAGTTAACTACATTTCATCATGAAGCTTGAGTTACCCCTGCCTATTCTTGTTCCAGATCCATCTGAAATCAGCAATTCAGCTTAATGATGTCACAACACTTGCCAGGCTGTGGGCACTGAAGGGAAGACACAGGACTGCTCACCACTGCACAAGGCTCCTCTCTGCTCTCTCTCTCTGCGCACACACAGCCAATCTGTCTCACTCACACAGAAACTGTTATCTTTGAAACATCATTCTATTATTGTCATGGTTGTTCTTTAAAATTGGTCCTTAATTTTAGAGTGTGTTTTGGAAATCAGGTTTTCAAATTCTCCCAGATCTTATTGGCCCATTTAAAATGTTGATAGTAATATGCCATGGAAGCAGCTCATCTGACTAAAGAGCTCAAAGAGTATATATTTCCATTCACTTACTAGAGGATAACATTTTGTGAAATACAGATAGCCTACTTTAAAAAAAAAATCACAACAAAGAATCCAACCCCTCCCAACCTCTAATATTTTTCAAAGTGTGAATTGAAGAGGACTTAGAGACAGATGGGTCTGGATGATCAAGTTACCTGTTATAGCAGCACATCTGCCGGGGCAGTCAATCACTGTGATGGCTCTGACAGGTCGATGGAGCCTGAGCAGGAACGGCTAATGCAGACAGAGGAACGGCTGGGGTAGGGCAGACCTCCTGCCTGTCTCCTGGGTTTGGCTGGTCTGAAAGCTGTACTTGAATTTGCTCTAGTTAAAATTCTGTCTATCGAGCAATGATATTAGATGAAAGATTTGGGTTCCTAATTTTTTTTTTAAGCCAACATATTGAACACATATGATTGGGAATGATTCGATTAGCACTTTCAAGCTGTCAGTCAATATTTGGTCGTATTTTGGGGGATGTGGTAGGGAGTGTGGGGTGAATAAGATTAGGAAAAGAGGAGGTGAGAGATAGTTTCAAAACCACATTTTCCCCTAAATGTGTCAAAAGGCTGAAAGGCATTAAGCACTGGTTCTGAGATGTCTCTTTCTGTGAGCTCAATATAATAAAAATTAGCATTGAATAGAACAAAGGCAATTCTAAGAATGTCAAGAAGCAAAATTAACTACATTTATGGAGGCATGTTACTTTAATTTCTCTGTATATTTGATCCTTTCTCCCCCTTCAATCATAAAGTGAATCATGTTTATTCATTCTAGTAGATCCAAATATTTGGCAATATCATACATTAGAAAATATGGAGCAAGTGATTCCAAGTTTCACAAACAATTGAAAAGATGTGTTTCAATTAAGTGCAGCATTAATCGCAACATTTATATGACAATAGAATCTCAAAATATCTAGATTCCATCTAATGACTAATTAATCAGTTATTAGAGTTGTCTGATGATAAGGCAGTACCAACCACCCCCCCCAAATAAAAAAACTAAATCTCAAAGAAATACCTAAATGGTAGGTAATAGCAAGAATTGTTAACACCTGTCATCATCTAGGAAGCAAGTTAAATTATGGTTAGTTAAATTTATGTATTTTTGCATGTACATATATATATTTACTTTGTGTATATATGTATATTTTATATTTATGATTAGAATACACATATTTATGTATTTATGATTGAATACATATATTTCTTTGAGAAGTAAAAGAAAAATATTCCATAAGATAAGCATTATTATTACCCCACTGTAGAACTACAGTGAGCAAACATTGCTGAAAAAAGGGCAAAATGTTAATACATGCAGAACTGCTGTTAGTAGCGATTTTCTCCACAATGCCAAACTGATGGGGATTCGTAAAAGAGCCATTAAACAGATGCGTCGCCTTTCAATACATTCTTCAAGTATTTTTGCTCCCTCATCCACATTTTTAGTAAATGATGCTAAATGTTTTCAAAATATTACTATATTGGCTTTTTTTGCTTGAATTTTTTAAGTGGACTCATATTTAGCAGCAGATGGTTTGAGACACCAGAGCTGAAATGGAGTTAGTTAGATATTTGGGTTCAGACTCCAACAAAAATCTCATATCTCAGCTTATGGGACAGGAGAGATAAAAGAAATCACAATTTAATTAAAAAAAAATCAGAACAAAGTCAGAAATAGGAATTTTCCTAAATAATAGTTCT
>NW_011494753.1:14535915-14543415 GCF_000754665.1 Bison bison bison | reverse complement strand
ACAAAATCATACAAATTATATAAGGTAGATGGAAAAGTTATCTAACAAGTTGGCTCAGCTGGAATAGAGATCTTCTGTTACAATTTGGGAATCTTTTTCTAGACTTTCACTATTTCAAACAACAAGGCTACACATACAATCCCTTGAGCTAGTCTGGATGTGGGGACAGTTGGCCTCAGTTTAGGGCTCTGGAAGGCCTGGATGTTTCATAGCAATCCATGCTGACCTTTGACATGATAGATGCTGACACTGTAGCTGAGTCCATTAGTCAGTGATTCTCAATCTTTAAAATGAATCAAATCAAACTGGAGTTATATCAGTAAATATGTTTATGGCCCAAATATGAATTTATTTCTCTTTCTTTCTCTCTCCTCCTTCTCTTTGCCTTTCTTCCCTTCACTCTTCTCTTTCTCTTTTCTTCCATATTTCTAGTCATTCTTTCAAACTAAAACTCTCTTTTTTAAAAATCTGCACATTTCAAATGTCTGCAGTATGTTATTTAGTCCAGTATTTTCCTTAACCAGATTAACATCTTTAGTTCTTCATCCTAATCTGATCATTCTTGTCCATTAATATGTGGTGCAGTGATGTTAAGTATTCTCCCTCAAGGGAGAAGTATATAAGTTTAAATACTCATCTTCCAATGAATTATTTTGTTTTGGGATGCTTAAGCACCTATAAATAAGAAAAATATTCTCATTGAAACATCCCCAATCTTTGCCCCATGGCTATAAAGCCAACAGCTTCTCTATTCAACATCAGTGTGCCTTTCTGTATGCAGTTTGAAATAGCTTTGACCTTTCTGGCTGTGCTATCACACTGTAAACTTGTATAATAATATTGAGCTTGGATCTAGCACTCCATGTTTTCATAGCATTTTATGATTATTGATTGGTTATTTCACACAATATCCAAGCAGAGCAGTCTGGATAGATCTGGACAATACTAATTTTATTGATGAGGAAACTGACAGAGACACTAGCATTTTACGCAGCCATCAGCACTTCGTGGCAGGGAGCAGAGTGAGACACCAAGCGCTGCTTCAGTTCACTGGCTGAGTTATTTACAAAAGAGACCGTGCAGACTTTCTGTGTGTGAAGAAGACAGGTGAGGGACTTCCCTGGTAGTCCAGCAACTAAGAACCTGCCTGCCAAGGCAGGGCAGGCAGATTTGATTCCTAGGCCGGGAAGACTCCACATGCCCAGGAGCAACTAAGCCCGCAGGCCACAGCTGCTGAGCCCATGTGTCCTAGAGCCTGTGCTCCACAGCGAGAGAAGCTACTGCAATGAGCAGCCCAGGCACTGCAAGGACAAGCAGCCCCTCTTGCTGCAACTAGAAAAATCCTGGGCTCACAGCAATGAAGACCCAGTGATTTAATTTTTAAATAATTAAAAAAACAGAAAGATGAAATGTGCAGAGCCAGCTGGTTGGTAGGAGATGGGCAGCATCCAGGCAGGTTCCCTAGTCATGCAAGAACAATCACAACAGAGGTTAGTTTTAAGTGTCACCAGGAACAGAGAATGTTGGCTAAGTTCTTTTAAATTGTGGGGGAGAAGTTAGGGGAAAGGCATGGAAACCCACTCTAGTATTCTTGCCTCTATCCCATGGATAGAGGAACTTCCATATTTCCTAACTGAGGCACCCTGTACAAGTCACTTGATATCTCCATATATCAGTTTCCTAATCTGTAAAATGAAGGTAGCCTTTAGCACACACCTCATATGATTGTTGTGAGCATTAAGAGTGGTAGTGCCCTCAGCTGGCAAAGAAGTACATGTTTTAAAATGCTAGTTATTTTTCTGTGTTGCATATTTCTTTAATTCTGCTTTCTCTTTGATCTCTTCGGTGGCCTGATACTAGTGTTGGGTGCCTTTCTGAATCTATATTTATTTGCATCTCCCCCAAACAAAAACCCAATATTCTCGGTCCTCTGTATCTATGAGTTCCACACCTTTGGATTCAACCAACCATGGAGAGAATATATTGAAGAAAATAAATTCTGGAAAGTTCCAGAAAGCCAGACTTGAATTTGTCTTACAGGCAACTATTTACATACATTGTATTTACAACTATTTATATAGCATTTACATTGTATTAGATATTATAGGTAATCTAGAGATAATTTAAAGTCTACAGGAAAATATGAGTAGATTGCATGCAAATACTACACCATTTTATATAAGGGACTAGAGCATCCCTGGGTTTCGGTCAAGAGGGGGGTTCCTGGAACCAATCCCCTGGGGTTACCAAGGCATGACTATATTATGTTTTCCCCTAACTATACCTATTTTCCTTAGGCATATTATCCAGATTGGTCTTCCCAGGTGGTGTTGGGGTAAATTCTCCTGCCAGCGCCAGAGATGTAAGAGATGTGAGTTTGATCTCTGGGTCGGGAAGATCCCCTGGAAGAAGGCATGGAAACCCACTCTAGTATTCTTGCCTGAAGAATCCCATGGATAGAGGAACTTGGCAGGCTATCTAGTCCATGGGGTCAAAGAGTTATGCACGCATTATCCAAATTAGTTAAGGCTAATCAATGAGTTTATATTGTATCATAAAGTGATATCTATGCAATGAAAAGGTCATTAGATTGATAGCAAGTGCAAATAATTCATAAGATGATTTAATGTTATTACTAATAGTGATTTGTCATAAGCAAAATTATACACATTTTGTCCTCATTAACATATATTTTATATAATATTTTGTGTAAATTCTACTTTGGTGTACATTCTCTCTTTATCACACACACATACGCAGCATTTTGACTAGTTTCTTAAAAAATTCTAATCTTTGCAATTGTCCCCATGCTTTGTCATTAAAAAGGCACATTTCTATAGATCAAAATCAAAAGACTTTTCAGAGAGCTCGTCATGAAATATTGGAAGCCTTTAACTTCTTTCTTATTTTGATCTGGGAGTGACTAGAAGTTTGTGTAATAAGCCATGCATCATCATTGAGAGTGTGAGTATGTAGGATGATTTATTCTATCCAGAAATATTTATATTATTTTCTTATCATGGTTAGTAAATGAGACTATTGTTTGCTTATTTGAGTTCCTATTATATCAACTACTATCATCAACATTTTATATGATCTTCTTTCTTTTCCCAGTAACACTCAATCTCATTTTATGAAGGGGGAAGCTGAGGTCACACACCTGTTGGTGGGATGATTATTTGACTCCAGATCTGTTTAACATTATATTCTCTACATTTAACCACAATACCAGACAGCCTTTCAACTGATATCTATTTAGAAAAATGACTGATTTTTTCGTTCATAGCAATGTATAACAACAATAGCATCAAGATGCCTCTGGGTCATTAAGAAAAGCTGTTTGTTTTATATACAGCAGCGGTAAGATTGGAATTTATGATTTTTATCTAACTTGCAAGTAGCTCTATACATATTACATAGGCAACAGTTATATGAATTGAATTGCAGTCCATAACTAGCTAATTTTAACTGAACTATGTACTTCAATCAAAATTCCTATAATGGAAACTTATGAGAAAAATTACCTTTCTGGTTACTTCTGAAACAGAAGGGAAGGAGGCAGGGCACAACTTTTGAAAGAATGACATAGTCCAAGGACACAGCATAAATCAATTAGAATCAAATGGGTCCAGGATGGCAGACAAGTCAACTTCAACTAGACCTTGATCCTCAATCAGTAAGCTAAATGACACACCCAGAGGTGCCATGACAGTTCCAAGGTCAACCATCAAAAGACCAAAAAGTTGGGCAGTGGGCCCAACTCCTGGAAATCTCCATCCCATCCCCAAAATAGTTGGAATAATTCTCCCACTCATTAGCTTATGAAATTACCCGGTCCATGAAAGCTAACCATGCCACATTTTGAGGCCACCACACTCACCATCTGTGAGGGCCTAACACTCTGTAGAGTGTGTTTCTCCCTGAATAAATCCACTTCTTACCTATTACTTTGTCTCTCACTGAATACTTTCTGAGATGAGACATCAAGAACCTGGGCTTCATTACTGTTGGTTTTGACAAGTCCCAGCCATGTGGGTTCAAGTCCCAGTCAGATGAAAAATGGTTTCACTTCCTTTAGTTATCTGATTTGAATAATGGTTAAAACAAAAGTGGGGTACTTTTATTTCTTAAATTGTGCAACTCTTGGCTAGTCTTCACTTAAAAGCAGATAAAACGAAAGATGGAATTCTATCAGTTGATCACACATCAAAGATCTTGCAAGTAAGATAATTTCACCAGCCTAGAATTTAACTATGGAAATAAACAATACTGGAAATGCTCTGTGGAAATGGCAGATAAGATTTACTACATGATACTCCATACTTGCTGGGAGGGATTGGGGGCAGGAGGAGAAGGGGAGACAGAGGATGAGATGGATGCATGGCATCACTGACTCGATGGACATGAGTCTCAGTGAACTCCGGGAGTTGGTGATGGACAGGGAGGCCTGGCGTGCTGTGATTCATGGGGTCGCAAAGAGTCAGACATGACTGAGCGACTGATCTGATCTGATCTGATCTGACTCCATACTTGCTATAATCTAGCACATTAAGTAAGGCAAAGGTTGATTATTTTAGCATTAAATAGTTGAAAACAGTTATTTGCATTTATAGTTTAAAGGTTGTTATACCTAAGGTGGAGAAGGCAATGGCACCCCACTCCAGTACTCTTGCCTGGAAAACCCCATGGGCAGAGGAGCCTGGTGGGCTGCAGTCCATGGGGTCGCTAGGAGTTGGACATGACTGAGCGACTTCACTTTTCACTTTCATACATTGGAGAAGGAAATGGCAACCCACTCCAGTGTTCTTGCCTGGAGAATCCCAGGGACAGGGGAGCCTGGTGGGCTGCAGTCTCGGGTTGCACAGAGTTGGACACTACTGAAGCGACTTAGCAGCAGCAGCAGCAGCAGCAGCATACCTAAGGTACCTAGGGAACAGTGAAATACCCAAGGTTGTTTTATCTTCACCTCACCTACTTCTCTCATGGGGAAATAACTTAAGAGTTACAATTTCTCATTTCTTGCCCCAAAGCCATGTCTACTCTACTGCTGTTGTGCATCTTGAATGTTTCCTTACTGCTGCCTTTTATCTTCTAGCACACAAGCAAAGTTAAGCATCTCCTTCTAGAAGTTAAAAAAATAAATAAATAAACTCTTAGTCCCATTGTAACCATAGCCCTGTCTCTCTCCTTTCCTTTACTAACCAGGGTTTCAAACATTCTAGCCTTTCTCTTTTCGGCTCCTCAATCATAATTGCTCTACAACTCTCTACACCAGGTTTCTTTCCTCAGCCCCCTACAGTTAGTAATCTTCCTAAGAAGATTCACTTTGCCACCAAATTCAATGAATAATTTTCAGTCCTCATCTGTCTCACCTCTATAAGGCTTTCAGCACTAGTCATCACTCTCTCCTTTAGTTTTTCTTCCTTTAGGATGTTCGGACCCCCAGCTCTCCTGATTCTTCATGATGTCTATCATTTGCAAAATCTTCTCTCTCTAACTACTTCCTGATGGTCTTTTTGTAGTTCTCCAACTTCTCCTTTTTTATTTAAAATACTTTCTGGTTGATATCATGGATTGAAATGGCTTTATGATCACTTATATCCAAAAGTCCCAAACTTTTTTCTGGCCTCCAGAATTCTTTCCAAAATTCAGGTCCCACTTCAAACTAAACCAGCCTGAGATAAAACCCATCACCTCCCCATTTGGCTCAGGTTAGTCATGAAGGGGTTACTTTAATTATCCCCTGTCCTTTCAATCATATTCGAATGAATGGTCAAGTCTAACGTTACTCTGCCTTCTAAATATTTCTAAGATATGTTCTCTCCTGCCTATTTTGATTGTTATCGAGTAGTTCATACCCTTTCCAACTTTCACTGGACATTTTGCCTTGTAATGGTTCTACTCACCTTTATCATCATCCCTTCAAAATCATCATTTTCATTGCTGCCAAAATTGTGCCACTTCTGTGCCAAAATCCTTTCATTAACTCCCTACTATGAGAAGAATAAAACTGAAGTTCTTTAGGTATTGCTTGAGGAAGCCTCTGGAAAATCCAGGACTTGGAGGTCTGTTTGGTGACAGGTGACATCATGGACTAGCCATCCATAAACTTTAAACATAATGGTGATCTAGACTTCATGAGAGATGATGGGAATGCAATGGTGGGAGCACCAGAACTCTGTCTGCCAAAGGGAAAAGCATGGGAAACTTAAGGTCAGCTTTGGAAAGAAGGTAGCTGGAGAGGCAGCAGGAGTGACTAGCATCCCAAAGACCTAAACTGAACAGTAGAGAGGCTTGCTTCTTAGAACACCCTGTTCACTCACAAAGGAGTTCATTTGTTTAAATTTGTTTAAGCTCATTTGTTTAAAAATGAAGCTTTCTTTGTTAAGGTCTAGCTTGTGATTGTTTTCTTTTGAGTTCCATTGTCCAGAAATATTTGGAATAGTTCAACTGGAGTTCCATCACCTCCTCTAGCTTTGTTGAAAGATGATGCTGTGAAAGTGCTGAACTCAATATGCCAGCAAATTTGGAAAACTCAGCAGTGGCCACAGGACTGGAAAAGGTCAGTTTTCATTCCAATACAAAAGAAAGGCAATGCCAAAGAATGCTCAAACTACCGCACAATTGCACTCATCTCACATGCTAGTAAAGGAATGCTCAAAATTCTCCAAGCCAGGCTTCAGCAATATGTGAACCGTGAACTTCTTGATGTTCAAGCTGGTTTTAGAAAAGGCAGAGGAATCAGAGATCAAATTGCCAACATTCGCTGGATCATAGAAAAAGCAAGAGAGTTCCAGAAAAACATCTATTTCTACTTTATTGACTATGCCAAAGCCTTTGACTGTGTGGATCACAATAAACTGTGGAAAATTCTGAAAGAGATGGGAATACCAGACCACCTGATCTGCCTCTTTAGAAATTTATATGCAGGTCAGGAAGCAACAGTTAGAACTGGACATGGAACAACAGACTGGTTCCAAATAGGAAAAGGAGTTTGTCAAGGCTGTATATTGTCACCCTGTTTATTTAACTTATATGCAGAGTACATCATGAGAAACGCTGGACTGGAAGAAACACAAACTGGAATCAAGATTGCCGGGAGAAATAACAATAATCTCAGATATGCAGATGACACCACCCTTATGGCAGAAAGTGAAGAGGAACTCAAAAGCCTCTTGATGAAAGTGAAGGAGGAGAGTGAAAAAGTTGGCTTAAAGCTCAACATTCAGAAAACGAAGATCATGGCATCTGGTCCCACCACTTCATGGGAAATAGATGGGGAAACAGTGGAAACAGTGTCAGACTTTATTTTTCTAGGCTCCAAAATCACTACAGATGGTGACTGCAGCCATAAAATTAACAGACGCTTACTCCTTGGAAGGAAAGTTATGACCAACCTAGATAGCATATTCAAAAGCAGAGGCATTACTTTGCCAACAAAGGTTCGTCTAGTCAAGGCTATGGTTTTTCCAGTAGTCATGTATGGATGTGGGAGTTGGA
>NW_011494753.1:14524486-14535815 GCF_000754665.1 Bison bison bison | reverse complement strand
GGACTGTGAAGAAGGCTGAGCGCTGAAGAATTGATGCTTTTGAACTGTGGTGTTGGAGAAGACTCTTGAGAGTCCCTTGGACTGCAAAGAGATCCAACCAGTCCATTCTGAAGGAGATCAGCCCTGGGATTTCTTTGGAAGGAATGATGCTAAAGCTGAAACTCCAGTACTTTGGCCACCTCATGCGAAGAGTTGACTCATTGGAAAAGACTCTGATGCTGGGAGGGATTGGGGGCAGGAGGAGAAGGGGACGACAGAGGATGAGATGGCTGGATGGCATTGCTGACTCGATGGACGTGAGTCTCAGTGAACTCCGGGGGTTGGTGATGGACAGGGAGGCCTGGTGTGCTGCAATTCATGGAGTCGCAAAGAGTCGGACACAACTGAGCGACTGATCTGATATGATCAGTCCAGAAAGAACAATCAAAACTTCCTTTTAGACCAGAGAGTGCCATATTGAGTAAAGTAAGTCAGAGAAGGAGAAATATCATAAGACATCTCTTATATGTGGAATCTAAAAAAAAACTGATACAAATTAATTTATGTACAAAACAGAAGCAGACTCACACAGACTTATGGTTGTGGGAGGGGCCAGAGGAAGAGTTGCGGGAAGGGATAGTTAGGGAGTTCAGCATGGACATGTACAAACTGCCATATTTAAAATGGATACCAAACAAGAGTCTGTTTTACAGGACATGGAGCTCTGCTCCATGTTATGTGGCAGCCTGGATGGGAGGGGACTTTGGGGAAGAATGGATACATGTATATGAGTCCCTTTGCTGTTCACCGAAACTATCATAATGTCATTTATTAACTGGCTATACTCCAAAACAAAATAAAAGTTTTTAAAGCAAAAAACAAAAAAAACTCTTTTGAACTTTTAGAGCAGATATCACAGAAATTGAGAGTGAAAGCCATCTATAGGACTCTTATCAGTGTGGACTGGGGCAGTACATGGTCCAAGAAAAAGATGCATGAATGTGAAAAATTGTGCTACCCCTCAGAAGTCACTTATTTGGCAAGTTAATCAGTTTTATTACACAAATGCTAATGTTAATGTCATAATTGATAATAAGCAAAAGGCCTTGAATAGCCATGACATATTTTAAGACAGTACAGTATGATCATGACAGATAACTAATCAGAGTCTCTCAAAGACTGTTTTAACTTATTGTATTCCTAATAATTCTATGTCTTAATTATTTATTTTCACAGCTTATAGCATAATAACAGTAGATCAGTAGAGGGAGAAACTCTCTGAGGCAGGTTGCAGCAAGATGTAACATTAGAGAACAAAGGCTAAGACAGAAAACTAATTAGACTTTGGAACACAGACATCTTAAAATGGGGGTGTTAATGTAGAGGAAAACAGCCTCAGTAATGACCCTGGGGGCATCGTATCTGCCCATGGAGAGTTTCCAACATGATACAACAGAAAAAGCCATGGAGTAGAGTTAGAAAGATCTCTGTTCTGAGCCTAACTTCATCATTTCCTAGCAGTGTGGTCATGAGTCTTGAAATTTCATCTCTCAGCGCTCAATTTTCCCATCTATACAGTGGTAAGAATAGACTACTTTGAACATTTGGCACATTTTAGTTTCATGTTATCTGCATGACATAGTATAAAAAAGCATTTCATAGATAAGTGCAAAAAGTGGCATTTTATTTCATGATCAAAATGACTCAGGAACCTGATGTATTTTAAATTAAGGGTGCTCAAAGAAGGTTTATCCTTTTCTTGTCTAATTTTCTATGGCTACTTCCTCTCTAGGTGGTCTCTTTCAGTTCCATGGCTTTAAATATTAACTATTGGTACTTGAATCAAAAATTGATATATATTAATCCTGTCTTCCCAAATGTTATAATCAACTGCCTACTTAATATCTTCATTTGGTTCAGTTCAGTTCAGTCACTCAGTCGTGTCCAACTCTTTGCAACCCCGTGAACTGCAGCACGCTAGGCTTCCCTGTCTATTACCAACTCCTGAACTTTACTCAAACTCATGTCCATTGAGTAGGTGATGCCATCCAACCATCTCATCCTCTGTCATCCCCTTCTCCTCCTGCTTTCAATCTTTCTTAGCATCAGGGTCTTTTCAGATGATTCAGTTCTTCACATCAGGTGGCCAAAGTATTGGAGTTTCAGCTTCAACATCAGTCCTTCCAACAAACACCCAGGACTCATCTCTTTTAGGATGGACTGGTTGGATGTCCTTGCAGTCCAAGGGACTCTTAAGAAACTTCTCCAATACTACAATTCAAAAGCATCAATTCTTTGGCACTCAGTTTTCTTCACAGTCCAACTCTCACATCCATACATGACCACTGGAAAAACCATAGCCTTGACTAGATGGACCTTTGTTGGCAAAGTAATGTCTCTGCTTTTCAATATACTGTCTAGGTTGGTTATAACTTTCCTTCCAAGGAGTAAGCGTCTTTTAATTTCATGGCTGCACTCACTTCTGCAGTGATTTTGGAGCCCCCCAAAATAAAGTCTGCCATTGTTTCCACTGTTTCTCCATCTATTTGCCATGAAGTGATGGGACCAGATGCCATGATCTTAGTTTTCTGAATGTTGAGCTTTAAGCCAACTTTTTCACTCTCCTCTTTCACTTTCATCAAGAGGCTTTTTAGTTCTTTTTCACTTTCTGCCATAAGGGTGGTCTCATCTGCATATCTGAGGTTATTGATATTTCTCCCAGCAATCTTGATTCCAGCTTGTGCTTCATCCAGCCCAGAATTTCTCATGATGTACTCTGCATAGAAGTTAAATAAGCGGGGTGACAATATACAGCCCTGCCGTACTCCCTTTTCTGTTTGGAGCCAGTCTGTTGTTCCATGTCCAGTTCTAACTGTTGCTTCCTGACCTGCATATAGGTTTCTCAAGAGGCAGGTCAGGTGATCTCGTATTCCTATCTCTTTAAGAATTTTCCACAGTTTGTGGTGATCCCACACAAAGGCTTTGGCATAGTCAATAAAGCAGAAATATATGTTTTTCTGGAACTCTCTTGCTTTTTTGATGACCCAGCAGATGTTGGCAATTTGATCTCTGGTTCCTCTGCCTTTTTTAAAACCAGCTTGCACATCTGGAACTTCACAGTTCACATACTGTTGAAGCCTGGTTTGGAGAATTTTGAGCATTACTTTACAATGTCTATGAGATGAGTGCAATTGTGCAGTAGTTTGAGCACTCTTTGGCATTGCCTTTCTTTTGGATTGGAATGAAAACTGACATTTTCCTGTCCTGTGGCCACTGCTGAGTTTTCCAAATTTGCTGGCATATTGAGTGCAGCACTTTCACAGCATCATCTTTCAGGATTTTAGATAGCTCAACTGGAATTTTTCACTTGGAAATACCTTCAAATTTAATTTGCCTAAAATGCAACTCTTAATTGCACCCTAAGCACTGTTTTTTCCTCCTGCCTTCCCTATTAATTTAATAGCAATATTACATTTTATTATTCAAGCTAATAATCTAAAAGTCATCCTTGGTCTCACTCTTAACCACATTATGTATATCCAATTCACTAGCAAAGTCTATTAGCTCAGTCTTCAAAAGTTATCTTGAATCCATCAACTTCTGTCAATTTCCATTGCTACTAGTGTAGCCCAAGACAGTATCATATTTATTAGTACTACTACATTAGCTTACTAAATGCTAGCTTGGCCACTCAATCTTTTCTGACTCACCAGCCAAAATCATAAATTAGATTATGTCACATTCCTACTCAACCCCAAGTTTCCCATTATTATTTGTTGTTGTTTTTTATTCGCTAAGTTGTATCTGACTGTTTAGGGATCCCATGGACTGTAGCCCTCTAAGCTCCTCTGTTCATGGGATTTTCAAGGCAAGTATACTGGAGTAGGTTGCCATTTCCTTCTCCACCCATTATAATTAGATAAAAATCTAAATATTTCACTCTGCCCCCATAAGGGTTTACATAACCTGACTTTAATCTACCTCCTCAACCCCATTTCCTATCACCTCACCTCTGATTATGTTCTATTCATACTGGTCTTTTTTCTCTTTCTTAAACACATGTGACCCATGAATTATTCTGATTGGCCAACCTAAGTGACATATACACGCTTGTGGAGTGGGGATGAGGTCAAGTGATTGACAAAGCTACCACAATCAAGTGAAATGAAAGAAACATCATTAAAAACAAGGAATGTAAGTCACATACTCAAAAAAACAGATGTCTATTCTAGTACCAACCTGCTAGAAATCTCATATCAACATAACTTGTACCACCAAATGCTACTAAAATTTCAAATGAAATGGAACCAATAAAAAAATCACATGGTTAAAATTACATTTTGATTCAAAATCAATAGATACAGGCACAGCCAACATAAGCTTCTAATTAGGTGCTTAAGTGGGCTAATACATTACTGTGGAATTAGAGTACATAGTTAGATCCAAGGATCTTCTAATTGTTGTTGACCAGTAAAACATGACTATTTTCTTTTTGGTTAATTTTTGTGAAAAGTTGCCACAATCACAGTGCTGTAGTTTTGAAACACAGAGAGAAGTGTCAGGGTTGTTTATAGCACTTGAGCTTTCAAAATCCTTTTAATGGCTGTTTCAAGGGACCTAGCTACTTGTTTCTTGACTTTTATTGTTTGATTATTAATCTTTTTATGATTCATATGACTGGCTCTAAGAATTAGATATCCCTAAATTTACCAACAAAATTATCTTCTTTAAATGAAAATTGCAACAAATCTTTCTTTTCATAGAAAGCTATGTTCACGTCTTGAATTTCAAACATTTGAAATCCAACTAAGTAATAAATAGGAAAAGCTGTGAATTAAAAGTGCTATTTTTTAAATGAGAAATTCAAAGATCAAAATAAAATGATTATTCATTGTACTATACAAATAGACCATCTTTGTACCAAAAAACCCTTTCATCTTCACAACTAAATTGACTAAGAGGCATGGTTTCCTAGCAACATTCATTGTGTTTATGACCTTTCCTCCAATCTGAACACACATATGTAGTTCTGAAGCTAATAAGTATACATCACCCGACCTAGACTATTCCAATTTCCCTAGAATAGGTTGAGAGAAATACCTAACCAATGATGAGTACTAAGAAAATAAACATGTGTTCAAAACAGGTTTGAGCATTTTGATATGAATATGTTTGAGTGAGTGAAATTCACTCAGTCGTGTCTGACTCTTTGCGACCCCATGGACTGTACAGTCCATGGAATTCTCCTGGCCAGTATGTTTAACTAAGGTTAATAAATGAAAGTATAATCAAGTAGAATTTTATTGCAGCATTCCAGCATACAATTAGAAAATGACAAGTTTAGAAGAAAGTTAGGATATATGGAAAGGTTTTGCTGACATCAGAAAAGATATATATCTATACTTCATTCTCAATATGCACATTGTGATATATGCAATAAATGCATCTATATCTTAGGACTATATTTGCCATGTTTTGAGAATCTAGGTGTTTGAACACCACTAGAATTTGGAAAATGCTTGATAAAACAATATGTTAAATGTGTCTTAAGCATTCTTCCAAGACAACTGTACCAAAAGAAAGCCCACACTGTAAAGTAGCAAAAATTTGAGGTAGTAACTCTTATCTGTGTACCTGAAACCTGTATCTTTTTAGTACCTTTTTCTTTAGAAAATCAGAGATAGCAAGTACAACAAGAAAAAAGTACTCTCATCTTTGTAACTTTTCTATGTGTCAATTTCTATGTATTAAACAGTCCAGTAGAACTACATCAGAAAAAAAGGTGAGAAGCAGTATATAATAATCTGTATAATCTTTTGAAGAGAAAAGGCCTTCACTGCTGGCTAATTCACCAAAAATGCAGGAGTTAAATTGTATCGAGCCATTGGTGCATTTTCTATTATCTAATGAATCCCTCCAAATTTATATGTTTTGTATATCACCACCACAGATGCAGGGTTTAGTGAGTTTTGCTTATGCAAAATGAAAATAATTGCAGGGAAGCTTTTAAGCCAGATGTTAGAAATCGCTAGAGACGTGTTTGGGTCAGCATGTTTGACAGAGTTTACACAAGTGGCTACTCTAACTGGCAATTGACTGCCCAGTGGACAATTAGTAATATATCTTCCTTGTTTGTTAAGTATATATTTATTTCATTTTAAATAATTGTGTCTGAGGTTAAAATGGCAATAAGAGTGATAAATTCTCTACCTTAAATCTCTTAATAGGTATGATGAGTATAGCTTAGCCAAAACAGTAAATGTTTTAAAAAGAAATTATTTATTCTGACATCCATATAAGATTTGTTTTGTTTACACGTCAAAGAATGATTTTTCTAACTGCCAAATCTTTGATCTTAACTTAAGAGTTAAAATTCCAGCTGTGTTCTTTACGACTCTCATTTTCATTGTCAACAATAATGAAAAGTCTACAGTTAGGACACAGCCGAGGGTTGTTTTCTTTTCTTCCCTTTTTTCCTTCCTTCTTTCCTTCCTTTCTTCATTCCTTTCTTCCTTCCCTCCTTCCTTCCTGTTCTCCCTCCCTTCCTTTCTTTCTTCCTTTTATTTTTGTTATGATCACTTTAGAGTCAGCTCAATTTCTCTTTGATGAGAAAGCCCTTGGTTAATAGGTGTATAAAATATTCTTAGGCCTATTAGTAGTTGTAATTATCAAAGTCATAGAACTAAAGGTTATAATTTTAAGAACATACTTAAGCAATTGACCTTTCTGGGTTATTATATTGGTCACTTAAGTATCAACTTCTTAATGAATTTTGCTGTTACTAATGAAAATCTCTTTGATACTTTTCAGGCTTCAAACATCCTGTGGAATCTCAACCATCAAAATTGGAAAGGTTAGCTAGAAAACTAGAAGAGTAAGTACCTGGCTGCCTAATTCCTCAGTTCAATGTTTATCGTACTCTACTGTCTTACACACTATTGTCCCTTTCCCTCATCTTTTTGAGTTCACTTCTCCACTCCAACTGTGGCCCTATGTTACTTACGCTAAAAGGCAGAAGTGTAGTTTTAGTAAAGCTCTCCTGTACAATTGAAAAAGTCTTAATTTCAGGCTGATTTAATTATTGACCTGGATTTCCATCTTCTTACTTAAAAATATGAAGAGTGGAACTGTATAATTTTCTAAATCCTTTCTATTTCAAAAATACTACAGTTCTTAGAACAGTTTCATCATCCAAATGATGAATAATTTACCATCTTAGTAAATGTGATGACCTGAGATATCTTCTTAAGCTTAATTTCTTCCCTTCTTCTTACCTCTTCATGTAAAAGCCTTCACACTCTAGCTTGGGCCTCTCCAGTTTCACCAACTCCTATGACAACAGTGCCCATGAAGTTTATACTCCTGACACATTTCACTTTTCATGCATCTAGGATATGTCAGAGGGATGATCATGCAATAGAAGGAACATGTGTTTTTTAAGGGAAAAAAAAACAATCAAAATCCAGTTCTTTCACTTGTAGCTCTGGGAACTTGGCTAAATGACTTAACCTCTTAGAACCTCAGATTCTACATCCATAAAACTGAGATACTTGGTGCATATCAGTGTTTTTGTTGAGATTAAAGATGACACCTAAAACTCCAAGTGACAGTTACTAATATTATTTAAGTGGTAGATTTCATTACTCCTCTGCTAATTTTAGTCTGATACCTTAGCATTTTTGTATCCTGCTTAGCTCAGAGTTCTGTATGTAGGAGAGGCTCAACAAATATATAAATGTTTGATCAAATAAATCATCAATGAATAAAGCACAAAATGAGCTCTTTATATTTTCCTCTACATACCTCCTTCTGGAGAAACTTAACTTCTATTAAAAAAAAAAAAAACCAAACCAAAAAAACCACAAATCTACTCTGAAATATGAAGTCAATATTGTCCCAATCAGTGAAGGGTAAAGTTCAGAATATGAGTCAGGTCCAGTTTGCTATTGTTTTCCTTTAATGATGTTTATTGGTTCTAGCTTCCCTTTAGTCCCATGACCAAGTCCCTACCTTAAACCTTAGTTCTGAAAGTGAAGTACCTGCACTCCTTCAGCTAAGATGTGTCCTGAAATCTTGTATTGATAACCTGCATTATACTGCAGTTCTTCTATGTTGGAAATTCTAGCTAATTATTTCTATCGTGACTAGGAATGGAGTCCCAGCAACCCTGAAATCCAAATATCTAGGTCCTATCAGCTTATAACCATTTTTCTATGCTACCAAGGCTTGAATCCCTGCCCCTGGACTCTCTTAGTCTGGCAGAACACGACCGTAAATGTGGCTGCTTAACTGGATTGCAAGATATTATATATCCAGACTTCTCACCAGCTTCTAGAATTCCCTTTGTTTCTAACTGCCTGTTTCATTCCAGTGACTATGTCTGACTTCCTGGACTGGTTCTTGCATATTATTTCTTTTGCCTTCCCTAGTTCAGCTAATTCTACTTTTGGAAATATCTTTCTCAGCCATATTCACACATTCTCTCTTTCCCTATTCCCTTTTTTTTCTTCCAAACTAAAGCTACTTAGTTCAGGAAAAGCTCCTTTTCCTTCTTTCCCCCTCTTTTATATATGAGTCAAGACAGATGGTAATTGTATCTGCTAAATATCTATTGCCACATTTGTAATAACATTAGACATATAGATGAGTCACTTCACTGTTATCTATTTAAATGTTCTTGGAAGGTCCAAGGAGTCTCTTTTAGAAAGCAGAGATAGCCATCTTTATAGTTAAAATTTTCAGTTTAACCCAGTTTTCATCAAGAAATTAGAAGGAGACTCTACAGATGAAGGAAACAAACTTATGGTTTCCAGGGAATAAAGAGGGATAAACTCTTGGGGGGTGGGAGGGATAAACTGGGAGATTAGGATTGACATATACACACATTACTATATATAAAATAGATAATAGGAACCTGCTGTATAGCACAGGGAACTCTACTCCATACTTTGTAAATGGCTATATGGGAAAAGAATCTAAAAAAGAGTAGATACATGTATATGTATAACTGATTCACTCTGCTATACAGCTGAAACTAGCACAACATTATAAATTACCTACGCTCCAATAAAAACAAAAACAAAAAAGAAACCAGGAGACCCTTATCTAAATTTTGATTGTGTTCCTACTCACATCAAAAACTTTAAAACAGATATACAAGTGAACAGTCTGTTGTAATGTTTGCTCAGGGATATCTCAGTCCTTCGGTCTCTACATGCAACACTGAGATCTCCTCATGAGTAACTCTTGGGAAGATTATGCAAACGTCTTTTGCCTTCTTCCCCTAGGGGAGGAGGAGCCAGTGGAAATTATTTTCTCCTTGGTAATCTCTCATTCACTTTTGGATAAAAACCATACAGCAACAACACAGGTGTGATCAAATTATTAAGTAAATATAGATTCACATGGGTAAAAAGCAGATGCAGAAAATGAAGAGTACACTATGAGTGACTAGATCAAATTGCTAGGGTGGGAAAAGAAAGACATTTTCTACCAGAAAAGCTAGTGCAACAGCTTAGAGATGAGACGATGGCTGTCTTGGACTATGCGTCTAGCTCACATTCACATTACCTATTTTAAAGAGGCCAGAAGAGCAACAATCAACTGATTTTGTTGAAATGTTGAGAAAGAAAGAAAGTGAAGTCGCTCAGTCATGTCCGACTGCTTGCCACCCCGTGGACTGTAGCCCACGAGGCTCCTCCATCCATGGGATTGATTCTCCAGGCAAGAATACCGGAGTGGATTGCCATTTCCTTCTCCAGGGGATCTTCCTGACCCAGGGATCGAACTTGGGTCTTCCATATTGCAGGCAGAAGATTTACCCTCTGAGCCACCAGGGATGTTTAGCCATACATAAAGAATTCCTGCCTAACAAATGTTTTTAGAATTTGGGGACAAAATTTCAATTCAGCATGTAATGGGATAATATTTATTTTTCTTATTTATATATATATATATTTAACACAGAGCCCTATATATTTTTGAGGCTCTGCAAAATGATAATGTGGATTATTTTAAAATTTTATTTGATTCTGCAAAATCATATCTTTTAATGACTTCTGTTTAAAATATTTAGTACTTGAGTCTGGAAGAATTAGCTTTGCAATTGGCTTTATAACAAACTCAATTTTGATCCTAGTATCCCATCCCACCCCCACTTCCTGAAACTAATTTGTTTTGTTCTTTAAGTAAATTATTGTGGGTTCACAGGGATTAGGATTGGGGTATTCTGTCATTTTACTTCTTAGTGCTAAGCAAGAAATTGCTCAAGAGAAAAGATATTTGACACAAACTATGACATTAAATAAAGATAAAAATTAGAAAGTTTTCATTCTCCAAGGTTAGATGTAGTCAAACACAATTTAAGATATATGTTTATTAAGTTAGATGAACTATAAATGTCTTATGTAGAAATGATTCAACCTATTAAAATTTATGTCATGGTCAATAAAAATCCAGTTGAAAGAAATTAGATTGAAATGACTGCTGACAGGAGCAAACTAGACCAATCCCTCAGTGTTTGTTTGGTGACAATAATAGATGGGATATGATGATACCAGTAATACTGAAATCTACATATCAGTTTTAAATCTGAGTTAATTCTAAATAAAAGTTTAAAAAACAATGGAACTTGATTATAGTAGAAGCCGCTAACAGAAGAACGTGTGGTTAGGAAGTCTGATTAAATGTATTTTGTTTGCAAACAAGGCTGAAACAAAGTAACATATGCTCTTTTAAAATCCATTTAAATAATCCATATTTTCTATAACAGAGATTTTTAAATTAATTTTTACAAGTATTAGGGCTGTAATATACAACATGATTAATACAACTAATACTGCTCTGTGTTATATATGAAAATAGTTAAGAGTAAATTCTAAGAGTTTTCATCACAAACAAAACTATTCTTCTTTTTCTTTTATTTTGTACCTATATGAGATGATGGATGTTTAGTAAACTTATTATGGTAATCATTTCATAATGTATATAAATCAAATCACTATGCTGTACACCTTAATCTTACACAGTGCTGTATGTCAATTATACCTTAATGAAATTGGAATAAAAAAGACAAAAAATAAAGTTCTAATATTAACTTTTACTAAGTGATTGATTCCATTATCCTATACACAGAAAAAGAATATCTGTTCTTATTGACAATTCAGCCACTATCTAGTGGAGATTTCTTTTAACAAGATAAAAACAGCATCTAGAATTAACCAAAGTGATTTCGATAAATGTTGACAGAATACACAGAAGAACTGTACAAAAAAGATCTTCGTGACCCAGATAATCACGATGGTGTGATCACTCACCTAGAACCAGACATCCTGGAATGTGAAGTCAAGTG
>NW_011494753.1:14523923-14524173 GCF_000754665.1 Bison bison bison | reverse complement strand
ATAAGTTGGGTTTAGAAAAGGCAGGGGAACCAGACATCAAATTGCCAACAACCACTGGATCATCGAAAAAGCAAGAGAGTTCCAGAAAAACATCTATTTCTACTTTATTGACTATGCCAAAGCCTTTGTGTGGATCACAATGAACCATGGAAAATTCTGAAAGAGATGGGAATACCAGACCACCTGATCTGCCTCTTGAGAAACCCATATGCAGGTCAGGAAGCAACAGTTAGAACTGGACATGGAACAA